>NW_018396460.1:1835-9178 GCF_000003195.3 Sorghum bicolor | reverse complement strand
CAAGATAGGTGCATGGTTTGTTCCCAGTGCACCATAGGCTCAAAAACCATTGTGGAAGTTCCATATGGTACTCCTAGGTGAAGAGGCCCATGTGAAAGCTCGGTTCGATCTGTTTGGAGATAGTGCTAATCTTGATGAAAGATAGGTGTACGGTTTGCATGGAACATACCATATTCTTAGAAATCAATCTGTACGCAACCGATAGAACTCCTAGATCATGTGTGTCATATGGACTCTTGCTTCAATCTGTTTGGAGACAGTGTTAGTTTAGGTGCAAGATTGGTGCATGGTTTGCACATAATGCACCATAGGCTCAGAAATCATTATGGAAGCACCCGATGATAATCCTATGTGAAGAGGCTCAAGTGGACGGTCGGTTCGATCTGTTTGGAGATAGTGCTAATATTGATGCAAGATAGGTGCACGGTTTGCATGGCACATACCATATGCTAAGAAATCCATTTGGACGCACCCCAATAGAACTCCTAGATGACATGTGTCATATGGAATCTCGCTTCGGTCTGTTTGGAGACAGAGTTAGTTTTGGTGCAAGATAGGTACACAGTTTGCGCCTAATGCATCATAGGCTAAGAAACCATTTTGGATGCACCCGATGATACTACCTATGTAAAGGAGCTCAAGTGGAAGCTCACTTTGCTATTGTTTGGAGATAGTGATAATCTTGATCTAACATAGGTACCCGGTTTGCATGGAACGTACCATATTCTTAGAAATCAATTTGGGCGCACCCGATAGAACTCCTAGATCATGTGTGTCATATGGAATCTCGCTTCAATATGTTTGGAGACAGTGTTAATTTAGGTGCAAGATTGGTGCAAGGTTTGCGCATAATGCACCATAGGCTCAGAAACCAATATGGAAGCACCCAATGATAATCCTAGGTGAAGAGGCTCAAGTGGAAGGTCGGTTCAATCTGTTTAGAGATAGTGCTAATATTGATGCCAGATAGGTGCATAGTTTGCATGGAACATACCATATGCTAAGAAATCCATTTGGACGCATCCCAATAGAACTCCTAGATGACATGTGTCATATGGAATCTCGCTTTGGTCTGTTTGGATACAGAGTTAGTTTTGGTGCAAGATAGGTACACAGTTTGCGCCTAATGCATCGTAGGCTAAGAAACCATTTTGGATACACCCGATGATACTCCTAGGTAAAGGGGCTCAAGTGGAAGCTCAGTTTGCTTTGTTTGGAGATAGTGCTAATCTTGATGCAAGATAGGTGCACGAATTGCATCGAACGTACCATATGCTTAGAAATATATTTGGAAGCTCCTAATAGAACTCCTAGATGATGTGTGTCATATAGAGTCTCACTTCGGTCTCTTTGGAGATAGTGTCAGTTTCAGTGCAAGATAGGTACACAGTTTGTGGCTAATGCACCAAAGGCTGAGAAACTATTTTGGACGCACGCGATGGTACTCCTTGGTGAAGAGGCTCATGTGGAATCTTGGTTCTGTCTGTTTGGAGATATTTCTAATCTTGATGCAAGATAGGTGCACAGTTTGCATGGAACATACCATATGCTCAGAAATCAATTTGGACACATCCGATGGAACTGTAGATGCACCCGATGGTACTACTAGATGAAGTGTATCATAAGGAATCTCGCTTCGGTCAAGTTGGAGATAGTATTAGTTTCGGTGCAAGATAGTTGCATGGTTTGTGCCCAGTGCACCATAGGCTCAGAAATCGTTGTGGAAGTTCCCAATGGTACTCCTAGGGGAAGAGGCTCAAGTGAAAGCTCGGTTTGGTATGTTTGGAGATAGTGCTAATCTTGATGATAGATAGGTGTACGGTTTGCATGGAACGTACCATATACTCAGAAATCAATTTGGACGCACCCGATAGAACTCCTAGATCATGTGTGTCATATGGAATCTCGCTTCAATATGTTTGGAGACAGTGTTTGTTTAGGTGCAAGATTGGTGCATGGTTTGTGCATAATGCACCATAGGCTCAGAAACCACTATGGAAGCACCCGATGATAATCCTAGATGAAGAGGCTCAAGTGGAAGGTCGGTTCGATCTATTTGGAGATAGTGCTAATCTTGATGCAAAATAGGTGCACGGTTTGCATGGAACATACCATATGCTAAGAAATCTATTTGGACGCACCCCAATAGAACTCCTAGATGACCAATGTCATATAGAATCTCGCTTTGGTCTGTTTGTAGAAAGAGTTAGTTTTGGTGCAAGATAGGTACACAGTTTGCACCTAATGCATCATAGGCTGACAAACCATTTTGGATGCAGCTGATGATACTCTTAGGTAAAGGGGCTCAAGCGGAAGCTCCGTTTGCTTTATTTGGAGATAGTGCTAATCTTGATGCAAGATAGGTGCACGAATTGCATCGAACGTACCATATGCTTAGAAATATATTTTGAAGCACCAAATAGAACTCCTAGATGATGTGTGTCATATAGAATCTCACTTCGGACTCTTTGGAGATAGTGTTAGTTTCGTTGCAAGATAGGTACACGGTTTGTGCCTAATGCACCATAGGCTAAGAAACTATTTTGGACGCACGCGATGGTACTCCTTGGTGAAGAGGCTCATGTGGAATCTTGGTTCTGTCTGTTTGGAGATAGTTCTAATCTTGATGCAAGATAGGTGCACGGTTTACATGGAACATACCATATGCTCAGAAATCAATTTGGACACACCCGATGGAACTCTAGATGCACCCGATGAAACTACTAGATGAAGTGTATCATATGGAATCTCGCTTCAGTCCAGTTGGAAGATAGTATTAGTTTCGGCGCAAGATAGTTGCATGGTTTGTGCCCAGTGCACCATAGGCTCAGAAATTCTTGTGGAAGTTCCCGATGGTACTCCTAGATGAAGAGGCTCAAGCGAAAGCTCGGTTTGGTATGTTTGATGATAGTGCTAATCTTGATGAAAGATAGGTGTACGGTTTGCATGGAACGTACCATATTCTCAGAAATCATTTTGGACGCACCCGATAGAACTCCTAGATCATGTGTGTCATATGGAATCTCGCTTCAATCTGTTTGGAGACAGTGTTAGTTTAGGTGGAAGATTGGTGCATCGTTTGCGCATAATGCACCATAGGCTCAGAAACCATTATGGAAGCACCCGATGATAATCCTAGGTGAAGAGGCTCAAGTGGAAGGTCGGTTCGATCTGTTTGGAGATAGTTCTAATCTTGATGCAAGATAGGTGTATGGTTTGCATGGAACATACCATATGCTAAGAAATCCATTTGGACGCACCCAATAGAACTCCTAGAGGACATGTGTCATATAGAATCTCGCTTAGGTCTGTTTGGAGACAGAGGTAGTTTTGGTGCAAGATAGGTACACAGTTTGCGCCAAATGCATCATAGGCTAAGAAACCATTTTGGATGCACCCGATGATACTCCTGGGTAAAGGGGCTCAAGTGGAAGCTCAGTTTGCTTTGTTTGGAGATAGTGCTAATCTTGATACAAGATAGGTGCACGAATTGCATCGAACGTACTATATGCTTAGAAATATATTTGGAAGCACCCAATAGAACTCCTAGATGATGCGTGTCATATAGAATCTCACTTCGGTCTCTTTGGAGATAGTGTTAGTTTCGGTGCAAGATAGGTACACGGTTTGTGCCAAATGCACCATAGGCTAAGAAACTATTTTGGATGCACGCGATGGTACTCCTTGGTGAAGAGGCTCATGTGGAACCTTGGTTCTATCGGTTTGGAGATAGTTCTAATTTTGATGCAAGATAGGTGCACGGTTTGCATGGAACATACCATATGCTCAGAAATCAATTTGGACACACTCGATGGAACTGTAGATGCACCCGATGGAACTACTAGATGAAGTGTATCATATGGAATCTCGCTTCGGTCCCGTTGGAGATAGTATTAGTTTCGGTGCAAGATAGTTGCATGGTTTGTGCCTAGTGCACCATAGGCACAGAAATTGTTGTGGAAGTTCCCGATGGTACTCCTAGGTGAAGAGGCTCAAGTGAAAGCTCGGTTTGGTATGTTTGATGATAGTGCTAATCTTGATGAAAGATAGGTGTACGGTTTGCATGGAACGTACCATATTCTCAGAAATCATTTTGGACGCACCCGATAGAACTCCTAGATCATGTGTGTCATATGGAATCTCGCTTCAATCTGTTTGGAGACAGTGTTAGTTTAGGTGCAAGATTGGTGCATGGTTTGCGCATAATGCGCCATAGGCTCAGAAACCATTATGGAAGCACCTGATGATAATCCTAGGTGAAGAGGCTCAAGTGGAAGGTCGGTTCGATCTGTTTGGAGATAGTGTGAATCTTGATGCAAGATAGGTGCACGGTTTGCAAGGAACATACCATATGATTAGAAATCCTTTTGGACGCACCCCAATAGAACTCCTAGATGACATGTGTCATATAGAATCTCGCTTAGGTCTGTTTGGGGACAGAGGTAGTTTTGGTGCAAGATAGGTACACAGTTTGCGCCTAATGCATCATAGGCTAAGAAACCATTTTGGAGCACCCGATGATACTCCTGGGTAAATGGGCTCAAGTGGAAGCTCAGTTTGCTTTGTTTGGAGATAGTGCTAATCTAGATGCAAGATAGGTGCACGAATTGCATCGAACGTACCATATGCTTCGAAATATATTTGGAAGCACCCAATAGAACTCCTAGATGACGTGTGTCATATAGAATCTCACTTCGGTCTCTTTCGAGATAGTGTTAGTTTCGGTGCAAGATAGGTACACGGTTTGTGCCAAATGCACCATAGGCTAAGAAACTATTTTGGACGCACGCGAGGGTACACCTTGGTGAAGAGGCTCAAGTGGAAGGTCGGTTCGATCTGTTTGGAGATAGTTCTAATCTTGATGCAAGATAGGTGTATGGTTTGCATGGAACATACCATATGCTAAGAAATCCATTTGGACGCACCCAATAGAACTCCTAGAGGACATGTGTCATATAGAATCTCGCTTAGGTCTGTTTGGAGACAGAGGTAGTTTTGGTGCAAGATAGGTACACAGTTTGCGCCAAATGCATCATAGGCTAAGAAACCATTTTGGATGCACCCGATGATACTCCTGGGTAAAGGGGCTCAAGTGGAAGCTCAGTTTGCTTTGTTTGGAGATAGTGCTAATCTTGATACAAGATAGGTGCACGAATTGCATCGAACGTACTATATGCTTAGAAATATATTTGGAAGCACCCAATAGAACTCCTAGATGATGCGTGTCATATAGAATCTCACTTCGGTCTCTTTGGAGATAGTGTTAGTTTCGGTGCAAGATAGGTACACGGTTTGTGCCTAATGCACCATAGGCTAAGAAACTATTTTGGATGCACGCGATGGTACTCCTTGGTGAAGAGGTTCATGTGGAACCTTGGTTCTGTCTGTTTGGAGATAGTTCTAATCTTGATGCAAGATAGGTGCACAGTTTGCATGGAACATACCATATGCTCAGAAATCAATTTGGACACACCCGATGGAACTGTAGATGCACCCGATGGAACTACTAGATGAAGTGTATCATATGGAATCTCGCTTCGGTCTAGTTGGAGATAGTATTAGTTTCGGTGCAAGATAGTTGCATGGTTTGTGCCCAGTGCACCATAGGCTCAGAAATTCTTGTGGAAGTTCCCGATGGTACTCCTAGATGAAGAGGCTCAAGTGAAAGCTCGGTTTGGTATGTTTGATGATAGTGCTAATCTTGATGAAAGATAGGTGTACGGTTTGCATGGAACGTACCATATTCTCAGAAATCATTTTGGACGCACCCGATAGAACTCCTAGATCATGTGTGTCATATGGAATCTCGCTTCAATCTGTTTGGAGACAGTGTTAGTTTAGGTGGAAGATTGGTGCATCGTTTGCGCATAATGCACCATAGGCTCAGAAACCATTATGGAAGCACCCGATGATAATCCTAGGTGAAGAGGCTCAAGTGGAAGGTCGGTTCGATCTGTTTGGAGATAGTTCTAATCTTGATGCAAGATAGGTGTATGGTTTGCATGGAACATACCATATGCTAAGAAATCCATTTGGACGCACCCAATAGAACTCCTAGAGGACATGTGTCATATAGAATCTCGCTTAGGTCTGTTTGGAGACAGATGTAGTTTTGGTGCAAGATAGGTACACAGTTTGCGCCTAATGCATCATAGGCTAAGAAACCATTTTGGATGCACCCGATTATACTCATGGGTAAAGGGGCTCAAGTGGAAGCTCAGTTTGCTTTGTTTGGAGATAGTGCTAATCTAGATGCAAGAAAGGTGCACGAATTGCATCGAACGTACCATATGCTTAGAAATATATTCGCAAGCACCCAATAGAACTCCTAGATGACGTGTGTCATATAGAATCTCACTTCGGTCTCTTGGAAGATAGTGTTAGTTTCGGTGCAAGATAGGTACACGGTTTGTGCCTAATGCACCATAGGGTAAGAAACTATTTTGGACGCACGCGATGGTACTCCTTGGTGAAGAGGCTCATGTGGAATCTTGGTTCTGTCTGTTTGGAGATAGTTCTAATCTTGATGCAAGATAGGTGCACGGTTTGCATGGAACATACCATATGCTCAGAAATCAATGTGGACACACCCGATGGAACTGTAGATGCACCCGATGAAACTGCTAGATGAAGTGTATCATATGGAATCTCGCTTCAGTCCACTTGGAGATAGTATTAGTTTCGGTGCAAGATAGTTGCATGGTTTGTGCCTAGTGCACCATAGGCTCAGAAATTGTTGTGGAAGTTCCCGATGGTACTCCTAGGTGAAGAGTCTCAAGCGAAAGCTCGGTTCGGTCTGTTTGGAGATAGTGCTAATCTTGATGAAAGATAGGTGTACAGTTTGAATGGAACGTACTGTATTCTCAGAAATCAATTTGGACGCACCCGATAGAACTCCTAGATCATGTGTGTCATATGGAATCTCGCTTCAATCTGTTTGGAGACATTGTTAGTTTAGGTGGAAGATTGGTGCATCGTTTGCGCATAATGCACCATAGGCTCAGAAACCATTATGGAAGCACCCGATGATAATCCTAGGTGAAGAGGCTCAAGTGGAAGGTCGGTTCGATCTGTTTGGAGATAGTTCTAATCTTGATGCAAGATAGGTGTATGGTTTGCATGGAACATACCATATGCTAAGAAATCCATTTGGACGCACCCAATAGAACTCCTAGAGGACATGTGTCATATAGAATCTCGCTTCAGTCCACTTGGAGATAGTATTAGTTTCGGTGCAAGATAGTTGCATGGTTTGTGCCTAGTGCACCATAGGCTCAGAAATTGTTGTGGAAGTTCCCGATGGTACTCCTAGGTGAAGAGTCTCAAGCGAAAGCTCGGTTCGG
>NW_018396460.1:0-1735 GCF_000003195.3 Sorghum bicolor | reverse complement strand
TCTTGATGCAAGATAGGTGCACAGTTTGCATGGAACATACCATATGCTCAGAAATCAATGTGGACACACCCGATGGAACTGTAGATGCACCCGATGGAACTACTAGATGAAGTGTATCATATGGAATCTCGCTTCGGTCTAGTTGGAGATAGTATTAGTTTCGGTGCAAGATAGTTGCATGGTTTGTGCCCAGTGCACCATAGGCTCAGAAATTCTTGTGGAAGTTCCCGATGGTACTCCTAGATGAAGAGGCTCAAGTGAAAGCTCGGTTTGGTATGTTTGATGATAGTGCTAATCTTGATGAAAGATAGGTGTACGGTTTGCATGGAACGTACCATATTCTCAGAAATCATTTTGGACGCACCCGATAGAACTCCTAGATCATGTGTGTCATATGGAATCTCGCTTCAATCTGTTTGGAGACAGTGTTAGTTTAGGTGGAAGATTGGTGCATCGTTTGCGCATAATGCACCATAGGCTCAGAAACCATTATGGAAGCACCCGATGATAATCCTAGGTGAAGAGGCTCAAGTGGAAGGTCGGTTCGATCTGTTTGGAGATAGTTCTAATCTTGATGCAAGATAGGTGTATGGTTTGCATGGAACATACCATATGCTAAGAAATCCATTTGGACGCACCCAATAGAACTCCTAGAGGACATGTGTCATATAGAATCTCGCTTAGGTCTGTTTGGAGACAGATGTAGTTTTGGTGCAAGATAGGTACACAGTTTGCGCCTAATGCATCATAGGCTAAGAAACCATTTTGGATGCACCCGATTATACTCATGGGTAAAGGGGCTCAAGTGGAAGCTCAGTTTGCTTTGTTCGGAGATAGTGCTAATCTTGATACAAGATAGGTGCACGAATTGCATCGAACGTACCATATGCTAAGAAATATATTTGGAAGCACCCAATAGAACTCCTAGAAGATGCGTGTCATATAGAATCTCACTTCGGTCTCTTTGGAGATAGTGTTAGTTTCGGTGCAAGATAGGTACACGGTTTGTGCCAAATGCACCATAGGCTAAGAAACTATTTTGGATGCACGCGATGGTACTCCTTGGTGAAGAGGCTCATGTGGAACCTTGGTTCTATCTGTTTGGAGATAGTTCTAATTTTGATGCAAGATAGGTGCACGGTTTGCATGGAGCATACCTTATGCTCAGAAATCAGTTTGGACACACTCGATGGAACTGTAGATGCACCCGATGAAACTACTAGATGAAGTGTATCATATGGAATCTCGCTTCGGTCCCGTTGGAGATAGTATTAGTTTCGGTGCAAGATAGTTGCATGGTTTGTGCCAAGTGCACCATAGGCTCAGAAATTGTTGTGGAAGTTCCCGATGGTACTCCTAGGTGAAGAGGCTCAAGTGAAAGCCCGGTTCGGTCTGTCTGGAGATAGTGCTAATCTTGATGAAAGATAGGTGTACGGTTTGCATGGAACGTACCATGTTCTCTTAAATCAATTTGGACGCACCCGATAGAACTCCTAGATCATGTGTGTCATTTGGAATCTCGCTTCAATCTGTTTGGAGACAGTGTTAGTTTAGGTGCAAGATTGGTGCATGGTTTGCGCATAATGCGCCATAGGCTCAGAAACCATTATGGAAGCACCTGATGAAATCCTAGTGAAGAGGATTGAGTTAACCCGTAAAAGTACACATTATGCGCTGCCTGCCGTCGTGAGGAAGGGAAACCGCCTTTTTTTTTTTTTTTTTTTTTTTTTTTTCT
>NW_018396459.1:82489-84136 GCF_000003195.3 Sorghum bicolor | reverse complement strand
AATTGATTTCTGAGCATATGGTATGTTCCAAGCAAACCGTGCACCAATCTTGCATCAAGATTAGAACTATCTCCAAACAGACAGAACCAAGATTCCACATGAGCCTCTTCACCAAGGAGTACCATCGCGTGCGTCCAAAATATTTTCTTAGCCTATGGTGCATTAGGTTGAAACCGTGTACCTATCTTGCACTGAAACTAACACTATCTCGAAAGAGACCGAAGTGAGATTCTATATGACACACGTCATCTAGGAGTTCTATTGGTTGCTTCCAAATATATTTCTAAGCATATGGTACGTTCGATGCAATTCGTGTACCTATCTTGCATCTAGATTAGGACTATCTCCAAACAAAGCAAACTGAGCTTCCACTTGAGCCCCTTTACCCAGGAGTGTCATCGAGTGCATCCAAAATAGTTTCTTAGCCTATGATGCATTAGGCGCAAACTGTGTACCTATATTGCACCAAAACTACCTCTGTCTCCAAACAGACCTAAGCGAGATTCTATATGACACATGTCATCTATGAGTTCTATTGGGGTGCGTCCAAAAGGATTTCTTAAACCTAGGGTATGTTCCATGCAAACCGTGCACCTATCTTGCAACAAGATTAGCACTATTTCCAAATAGATCGAACCGACGTTCCACTTGAGCTCTTCACTAGGATATCATTAGGTGCTTCATAATTGTTTCTGAGCCTATAGTGCATTATGCGCAAACCATGCACCAATCTTGCACCTAAACTAACACTGTCTCCAAACAGATTGAAGCGAGATTCCAAATGACACACATGATCTAGGAGTTCTATCAGGTGCGTCCAAATTGATTTATGAGAACATGGTACGTTCCATGCAAACCGTACACATATCTTTCATCAAGATTAGCACTATCTCCAAACAGACCGAACCGGGCTTTCACTTGAGCCTCTTCACCTAGGAGTACCATCGGGAACTTCCACAACAATTTCTGAGCCTATCTGGTGCACTGGGCACAAATCATGCAACTATCTTGCATCGAAACTAATACTATCTCCAACTGGACCGAAGCGAGATTCCATATGATACACTTTATCTAGTAGTTCCATCGGGTGCATCTACAGTTCCATCGGGTGTGTCCAAATTGATTTCTGAGCATATGGTATGTTCCATGCAAACCGTGCACCTACCTTGCATCAAGATTAGAACTATCTCCAAACAGACAGAACCGAAGTTCCACATGAGCCTCTTCACCAAGGAGTACCATCGCGTGCCTCCAAAATAGTTTCTTAGCTTATGGTGCATTTGGTACAAACCGTGTACCTATCTTGCACCGAAACTAACACTATCTCCAAAGAGACCGAAGTGAGATTCTATATGACACGCATCATCTAGGAGTTCTATTTGGTGCTTCCAAATATATTTCTAAGCATATGGAACGTTCGATGCAATTCGTGCACCTATCTTGCATCAAGATTAGCACTATCACCAAACAAAGCAAACTGAGCTTCCACTTGAGCCCCTTTACCCAAGAGTATCATCGGGTGCATCCAAAATGGTTTCTTAGCCTATGATGCATTAGGCGCAAACTGTGTACCTGTCTTGCACCAAAACTAACTTTGTCTCCAAACAGACCAAAGCGAGATTCTATATGACACATGTCATCCAGGAG
>NW_018396459.1:79966-82389 GCF_000003195.3 Sorghum bicolor | reverse complement strand
ATTGGGGTGTGTCCAAATGGATTTCTTAGCATATGGTATGTTCCATGCAAACCATGCACCTATCTTGCATTAAGATTAGCACTATCTCCAAACAGATCGAACCGACCTTCCACTTGAGCCTCTTCACCTAGGATTATCATCGGGTGCTTCCATATTGGTTTCTGAGCCTATGGTGCATTATGCGCAAACCATGCACCAATGTTGCACCTAAACTAACACTATCTCCAAACATATTGAAGCGAGATTCCATATGACACACATGATCTAGGAGTTCTATCGGGTGCGTCCAAATTGATTTCTAAGAATATGGTACGTTCCATGCACACCCGTACACCTATCTTTCATCAAGATTAGTACTATCTCCAAACAGACCGAACTGAACTTTCACTTGAGCCTCTTCACCAAGGAGTACCATCGGTAACTTCCACAACGATTTTTGAGCCTATGGTGCACTGGGCACAAACCATGCAACTATCTTGCAACGAAACTAATACTATCTCCAACTAGACTAAAGCGAGATTCCATATGATACACTTCATCTAGTAGTTCCATCGGGTGTGTCCAAATTGATTTCTGAGCATATGGTATGTTCCAAGCAAACCGTGCACCTATCTTGCATAAAGATTAGCACTATCACCAAACAGACAAAACCAAGATTCCACATGAGCCTCTTCACCAAGGAGTACCATCGCGTGCGTCCAAAATATTTTCTTAGCCTACGGTGCATTAGGTTGAAACCGTGTACATATCTTGCACTGAAACTAACACTATCTCGAAAGAGACCGAAGTGAGATTCTATATGACACACGTCATCTAGGAGTTCTATTGGGTGCTTCCAAATATATTTCTAAGCATATGGTACGTTCGATGCAATTCGTGTACCTATCTTGCATCTAGATTAGGACTATCTCCAAACAAAGCAAACTGAGCTTCCACTTGAGCCCCTTTACCCAGGAGTGTCATCGAGTGCATCCAAAATAGTTTCTTAGCCTATGATGCATTAGGCGCAAACTGTGTACCTATCTTGCACTAAAACTACCTCTGTCTCCAAACAGACCTAAGCGAGATTCTATATGACACACGTCATCTAGGAGTTCTATTAGGTGCTTCCAAATATATTTCTAAGCATATGGTACGTTCGATGCAATTGGTGCACCTATCCTGTATCAAGATTAGCACTATCTTCAAACAAAGCAAACTGAGCTTCCACTTGAGCCCCTTTACCCAGGAGTATCATCGAGTGCATCTAAAATGGTTTCTTAGCCTATGATGCTTTAGGCGCAAACTGTGTACCTATCTTGCACCAAAACTACCTCTGCCTCCAAACAGACCTAAGCGAGATTCTATATGACACATGTCATCTAGGAGTTCTATTGGGGTGCGTCCAAAAGGATTTCTTAGCATATGGTATGTTCCATGCAAACCGTGCACCTATCTTGCATCAAGATTAGCACTATCTCCAAATAGATCGAACCGACCTTCCACTTGAGCCTCTTCACCTAGGATTATCATCAGGTGCTTCCATAATAGTTTCTGAGCCTATGGTGCATTATGCGTAAACCATGCACCAATCTTGCACCTAAACTAACACTGTCTCCAAACAGATTGAAGCGCGATTCCAAATGACACACATGATCTAGGAGTTCTATCGGGTGCATCCAAATTGATTTATGAGAACATGGTACGTTTTATGCAAACCGTACACCTATCTTTCATCAAGATTAGCACTATCTCCAAACAGACCGAACCGGGCTTTCACTTGAGCCTCTTCACCTAGGAGTACCATCGGGAACTTCCACAACAATTTCTGAGCCTATAGTGCACTGGGCACAAACCATGCAAGTATCTTGCACCGAAACTAATACTATCTCCAACTGGAACGAAGCGAGATTCCATATGATACACTTCATCTAGCAGTTCCATCGGGTGCATCTACAGTTCCATCGGGTGTGTCCAAATTGATTTCTGAGCATATGGTATGTTCCAAGCAAACCGTGCACCTATCTTGCATCAAGATTAGAACTATCTCCAAACAGACAGAACCAAGATTCCACATGAGCCTCTTCACCAAGGAGTACCATCGCGTGCGTCCAAAATATTTTCTTAGCCTACGGTGCATTAGGTTGAAACCGTGTACCTATCTTGCACTGAAACTAACACTATCTCGAAAGAGACCGAAGTGAGATTCTATATGACACACGTCATCTAGGAGTTCTATTGGGTGCTTCCAAATATATTTCTAAGCATATGGTACGTTCGATGCAATTCGTGTACCTATCTTGCATCTAGATTAGGACTATCTCCAAACAAAGCAAACTGAGCTTCCACTTGAGCCCCTTTACCCAGGAGTGTCATCGAGTGCATCCAAAATAGTTTCTTAGCCTATGATGCATTATGCGCAAACTGTGTACCTATCTTGCACT
>NW_018396459.1:62003-79727 GCF_000003195.3 Sorghum bicolor | reverse complement strand
TGAGAGTGCCTGACTGCGTATAGCCATAGCATAGGGTATGTTCCATGCAAACCGTGCACCTATCTTGCATCAAGATTAGCACTATCTCCAAATAGATCGAACCGACCTTCCACTTGAGCCTCTTCACCTAGCATTATCATTAGGTGCTTCCATAATGGTTTCTGAGCCTATAGTGCATTATGCGCAAACCATGCAACAATCTTGCACCTAAACTAACACTGTCTCCAAACAGATTGAAGCGAGATTCCAAATGACACACATGATCTAGGAGTTCTATCAGGTGCGTCCAAATTGATTTATGAGAACATGGTACGTTCCATGCAAACCGTACACATATCTTTCATCAAGATTAGCACTATCTCCAAACAGACCGAACCGGGCTTTCACTTGAGCCTCTTCACCTAGGAGTACCATCAAGAACTTCCACAACAATTTCTGAGCCTATAGTGCACTGGGCACAAACCATGCAACTATCTTGCACCGAAACTAATACTATCTCCAACTGGACCGAAGCGAGATTCCATATGATACACTTCATCTAGTAGTTCCATCGGGTGCATCTACAGTTCCATCGGGTGTGTCCAAATTGATTTCTGAGCATATGGTATGTTCCATGCAAACCGTGCACCTATCTTGCATCAAGATTAGAACTATCTCCAAACAGACAGAACCAAGGTTCCACATGAGCCTCTTCACCAAGGAGTACCATCGCGTGCGTCCAAAATAGTTTCTTAGCCTATGGTGCATTTGGCACAAACCGTGTACCTATCTTGCACCGAAACTAACACTATCTCCAAAGAGACCAAAGTGAGATTCTATATGACACGCATCATCTAGGAGTTCTATTGGGTGCTTCCAAATATATTTCTAAGCATATGGTACGTTCGATGCAATTGGTGCACCTATCCTGTATCAAGATTAGCACTATCTTCAAACAAAGCAAACTGAGCTTCCACTTGAACCCCTTTACCCAGGAGTATCATCGAGTGCATCTAAAATGGTTTCTTAGCCTATGATGCTTTAGGCGCAAACTGTGTACCTATCTTGCACCAAAACTACCTCTGCCTCCAAACAGACCTAAGCGAGATTCTATATGACACATGTCATCTAGGAGTTCTATTGGGGTGCGTCCAAAAGGATTTCTTAGCATATGGTATGTTCCATGCAAACCGTGCACCTATCTTGCATCAAGATTAGCACTATCTCCAAACAGATCGAACCGACCTTCCACTTGAGCCTCTTCACCTAGGATTATCATCAGGTGCTTCCATAATAGTTTCTGAGCCTATGGTGCATTATGCGTAAACCATGCACCAATCTTGCACCTAAACTAACACTGTCTCCAAACAGATTGAAGCGCGATTCCAAATGACACACATGATCTAGGAGTTCTATCGGGTGCATCCAAATTGATTTATGAGAACATGGTACGTTCCATGCAAACCGTACACCTATCTTTCATCAAGATTAGCACTATCTCCAAACAGACCGAACCGGGCTTTCACTTGAGCCTCTTCACCTAGGAGTACCATCGGGAACTTCCACAACTATTTCTGAGCCTATAGTGCACTGGGCACAAACCATGCAAGTATCTTGCACCGAAACTAATACTATCTCCAACTGGAACGAAGCGAGATTCCATATGATACACTTCATCTAGTAGTTCCATCGGGTGCATCTACAGTTCCATCGGGTGTGTCCAAATTGATTTCTGAGCATATGGTATGTTCCAAGCAAACCGTGCACCTATCTTGCATCAAGATTAGAACTATCTCCAAACAGACAGAACCAAGATTCCACATGAGCCTCTTCACCAAGGAGTACCATCGCGTGCGTCCAAAATATTTTCTTAGCCTACGGTGCATTAGGTTGAAACCGTGTACCTATCTTGCACTGAAACTAACACTATCTCGAAAGAGACCGAAGTGAGATTCTATATGACACACGTCATCTAGGAGTTCTATTGGGTGCTTCCAAATATATTTCTAAGCATATGGTACGTTCGATGCAATTCGTGTACCTATCTTGCATCTAGATTAGGACTATCTCCAAACAAAGCAAACTGAGCTTCCACTTGAGCCCCTTTACCCAGGAGTGTCATCGAGTGCATCCAAAATAGTTTCTTAGCCTATGATGCATTAGGCGCAAACTGTGTACCTATCTTGCACTAAAACTACCTCTGTCTCCAAACAGACCTAAGCGAGATTCTATATGACACATGTCATCTATGAGTTCTATTGGGGTGCGTCCAAAAGGATTTCTTAGCATAGGGTATGTTCCATGCAAACCGTGCACCTATCTTGCATCAAGATTAGCACTATCTCCAAATAGATCGAACCGACCTTCCACTTGAGCCTCTTCACCTAGGATTATCATTAGGTGCTTCCATAATGGTTTCTGAGCCTATAGTGCATTATGCGCAAACCATGCACCAATCTTGCACCTAAACTAACACTGTCTCCAAACAGATTGAAGCGAGATTCCAAATGACACACATGATCTAGGAGTTCTATCAGGTGCGTCCAAATTGATTTACGAGAACATGGTACGTTCCATGCAAACCGTACACATATCTTTCATCAAGATTAGCACTATCTCCAAACAGACTGAACCGGGCTTTCACTTGAGCCTCTTCACCTAGGAGTACCATCGGGAACTTCCACAACAATTTCTGAGCCTATCTGGTGCACTGGGCACAAACCATGCAACTATCTTGCATCGAAACTAATACTATCTCCAACTGGACCGAAGCGAGATTCCATATGATACACTTTATCTAGTAGTTCCATCGGGTGCATCTACAGTTCCATCGGGTGTGTCCAAATTGATTTCTGAGCATATGGTATGTTCCATGCAAAACGTGCACCTACCTTGCATCAAGATTAGAACTATCTCCAAACAGACAGAACCAAAGTTCCACATGAGCCTCTTCAACAAGGAGTACCATCGCGTGCATCCAAAATAGTTTCTTAGCCTATGGTGCATTTGGTACAAACCGTGTACCTATCTTGCACCGAAACTAACACTATCTCCAAAGAGACCGAAGTGAGATTCTATATGACACGCATCATCTAGGAGTTCTATTTGGTGCTTCCAAATATATTTCTAAGCATATGGAACGTTCGATGCAATTCGTGCACCTATCTTGCATCAAGATTAGCACTATCACAAAACAAAGCAAACTGAGCTTCCACTTGCCTTTACCCAAGAGTATCATCGGGTGCATCCAAAATGGTTTCTTAGCCTATGATGCATTAGGCGCAAACTGTGTACCTATCTTGCACCAAAACTAACTTTGTCTCCAAACAGACCAAAGCGAGATTCTATATGACACATGTCATCCAGGAGTTCTATTGGGGTGTGTCCAAATGGATTTCTTAGCATATGGTATGTTCCATGCAAACCATGCGCCTATCTTGCATTAAGATTAGCACTATCTCCAAACAGATCGAACTGACCTTCCACTTGAGCCTCTTCACCTAGGATTATCATCGGGTGCTTCCATATTGGTTTCTGAGCCTATGGTGCATTATGCGCAAACCATGCATCAATGTTGCACCTAAACTAACACTGTCTCCAAACATATGGAAGCGAGATTCCATATGACACACATGATCTAGGAGTTCTATCGGGTGCGTCCAAATTGATTTCTAAGAATATGGTACGTTCCATGCACACCCGTACACCTATCTTTCATCAAGATTAGCACTATCTCCAAACAGACCGAACTGAACTTTCACTTGAGCCTCTTCACCAAGGAGTACCATCGGTAACTTCCACAACGATTTTTGAGCCTATAGTGCACTGGGGACAAACCATGCAACTATCTTGCAACGAAACTAATACTATCTCCAACTAGACTAAAGCGAGATTCCATATGATACACTTCATCTAGTAGTTCCATCGGGTGCATCTACAGTTCCATCGGGTGTGTCCAAATTGATTTCTGAGCATATGGTATGTTCCAAGCAAACCGTGCACCTATCTTGCATCAAGATTAGAACTATCTCCAAACGGACAGAACCAATATTCCACATGAGCCTCTTCACCAAGGAGTACCATCGCGTGCGTCCAAAATATTTTCTTAGCCTACGGTGCATTAGGTTGAAACCGTGTACCTATCTTGCACTGAAACTAACACTATCTCGAAAGAGACCGAAGTGAGATTCTATATGACACACGTCATCTAGGAGTTCTATTGGGTGCTTCCAAATATATTTCTAAGCATATGGTACGTTCGATGCAATTCGTGTACCTATCTTGCATCTAGATTAGGACTATCTCCAAACAAAGCAAACTGAGCTTCCACTTGAGCCCCTTTACCCAGGAGTGTCATCGAGTGCATCCAAAATAGTTTCTTAGCCTATGATGCATTAGGCGCAAACTGTGTACCTATCTTGCACCAAAACTACCTCTGTCTCCAAACAGACCTAAGCGAGATTCTATATGACACATGTCATCTATGAGTTCTATTGGGGTGCGTCCAAAAGGATTTCTTAGCATAGGGTATGTTCCATGCAAACCGTGCACCTATCTTGCAACAAGATTAGCACTATTTCCAAATAGATCGAACCGACCTTCCACTTGAGCCTCTTCACCTAGGATTATCATTAGGTGCTTCCATAATTGTTTCTGAGCCTATAGTGCATTATGCGCAAACCATGCACCAATCTTGCACCTAAACTAACACTGTCTCCAAACAGATTGAAGCGAGATTCCAAATGACACACATGATCTAGGAGTTCTATCAGGTGCGTCCAAATTGATTTATGAGAACATGGTACGTTCCATGTAAACCGTACACATATCTTTCATCAAGATTAGCACTATCTCCAAACAGACCGAACCGGGCTTTCACTTGAGCCTCTTCACCTAGGAGTACCATCGGGAACTTCCACAACAATTTCTGAGCCTATCTGGTGCACTGGGCACAAACCATGCAACTATCTTGCATCGAAACTAATACTATCTCCAACTGGACCGAAGCGAGATTCCATATGATACACTTTATCTAGTAGTTCCATCGGGTGCATCTACAGTTCCATCGGGTGTGTCCAAATTGATTTCTGAGCATATGGTATGTTCCATGCAAAACGTGCACCTACCTTGCATCAAGATTAGAACTATCTCCAAACAGACAGAACCAAAGTTCCACATGAGCCTCTTCACCAAGGAGTACCATCGCGTGCATCCAAAATAGTTTCTTAGCCTATGGTGCATTTGGTACAAACCGTGTACCTATCTTGCACCGAAACTAACACTATCTCCAAAGAGACCGAAGTGAGATTCTATATGACACGCATCATCTAGGAGTTCTATTTGGTGCTTCCAAATATATTTCTAAGCATATGGAACGTTCGATGCAATTCGTGCACCTATCTTGCATCAAGATTAGCACTATCACAAAACAAAGCAAACTGAGCTTCCACTTGAGCCCCTTTACCTAAGAGTATCATCGGGTGCATCCAAAATGGTTTCTTAGCCTATGATGCATTAGGCGCAAACTGTGTACCTATCTTGCACCAAAACTAACTTTGTCTCCAAACAGACCAAAGCGAGATTCTATATGACACATGTCATCCAGGAGTTCTATTGGGGTGTGTCCAAATGGATTTCTTAGCATATGGTATGTTCCATGCAAACCATGCACCTATCTTGCATTAAGATTAGCACTATCTCCAAACAGATCGAACCGACCTTCCACTTGAGCCTCTTCACCTAGGATTATCATCGGGTGCTTCCATATTGGTTTCTGAGCCTATGGTGCATTATGCGCAAACCATGCACCAATGTTGCACCTAAACTAACACTGTCTCCAAACATATTGAAGCGAGATTCCATATGACACACATGATCTAGGAGTTCTATCGGGTGCGTCCAAATTGATTTCTAAGAATATGGTACGTTCCATGCACACCCGTACACCTATCTTTCATCAAGATTAGCACTATCTCCAAACAGACCGAACTGAACTTTCACTTGAGCCTCTTCACCAAGGAGTACCATCGGGAACTTCCACAACGATTTTTGAGCCTATGGTGCACTGGGCACAAACCATGCAAGTATCTTGCACCGAAACTAATACTATCTCCAACTAGACTAAAGCGAGATTCCATATGATACACTTCATCTAGTAGTTCCATCGGGTGCATCTACAGTTCCATCGGGTGTGTCCAAATTGATTTCTGAGCATATGGTATGTTCCAAGCAAACCGTGCACCTATCTTGCATCAAGATTAGAACTATCTCCAAACAGACAGAACCAAGATTCCACATGAGCCTCTTCACCAAGGAGTACCATCGCGTGCGTCCAAAATATTTTCTTAGCCTACGGTGCATTAGGTTGAAACCGTGTACCTATCTTGCACTGAAACTAACACTATCTCGAAAGAGACCGAAGTGAGATTCTATATGACACACGTCATCTAGGAGTTCTATTGGGTGCTTCCAAATATATTTCTAAGCATATGGTACGTTCGATGCAATTCGTGTACCTATCTTGCATCTAGATTAGGACTATCTCCAAACAAAGCAAACTGAGCTTCCACTTGAGCCCCTTTACCCAGGAGTGTCATCGAGTGCATCCAAAATAGTTTCTTAGCCTATGATGCATTAGGCGCAAACTGTGTACCTATCTTGCACTAAAACTACCTCTGTCTCCAAACAGACCTAAGCGAGATTCTATATGACACATGTCATCTATGAGTTCTATTGGGGTGCGTCCAAAAGGATTTCTTAGCATAGGGTATGTTCCATGCAAACCGTGCACCTATCTTGCATCAAGATTAGCACTATCTCCAAATAGATCGAACCGACCTTCCACTTGAGCCTCTTCACCTAGGATTATCATTAGGTGCTTCCATAATGGTTTCTGAGCCTATAGTGCATTATGCGCAAACCATGCAACAATCTTGCACCTAAACTAACACTGTCTCCAAACAGATTGAAGCGAGATTCCAAATGACACACATGATCTAGGAGTTCTATCAGGTGCGTCCAAATTGATTTATGAGAACATGGTACGTTCCATGTAAACCGTACACATATCTTTCATCAAGATTAGCACTATCTCCAAACAGACCGAACCGGGCTTTCACTTGAGCCTCTTCACCTAGGAGTACCATCGGGAACTTCCACAACAATTTCTGAGCCTATAGTGCACTGGGCACAAACCATGCAACTATCTTGCATCGAAACTAATACTATCTCCAACTGGACCGAAGCGAGATTCCATATGATACACTTTATCTAGTAGTTCCATCGGGTGCATCTACAGTTCCATCGGGTGTGTCCAAATTGATTTCTGAGCATATGGTATGTTCCATGCAAACCGTGCACCTACCTTGCATCAAGATTAGAACTATCTCCAAACAGACAGAACCAAAGTTCCACATGAGCCTCTTCAACAAGGAGTACCATCGCGTGCATCCAAAATAGTTTCTTAGCCTATGGTGCATTTGGTACAAACCGTGTACCTATCTTGCACCGAAACTAACACTATCTCCAAAGAGACCGAAGTGAGATTCTATATGACACGCATCATCTAGGAGTTCTATTTGGTGCTTCCAAATATATTTCTAAGCATATGGAACGTTCGATGCAATTCGTGCACCTATCTTGCATCAAGATTAGCACTATCACAAAACAAAGCAAACTGAGCTTCCACTTGAGCCCCTTTACCCAAGAGTATCATCGGGTGCATCCAAAATGGTTTCTTAGCCTATGATGCATTAGGCGCAAACTGTGTACCTATCTTGCACCAAAACTAACTTTGTCTCCAAACAGACCAAAGCGAGATTCTATATGACACATGTCATCCAGGAGTTCTATTGGGGTGTGTCCAAATGGATTTCTTAGCATATGGTATGTTCCATGCAAACCATGCACCTATCTTGCATTAAGATTAGCACTATCTCCAAACAGATCGAACTGACCTTCCACTTGAGCCTCTTCACCTAGGATTATCATCGGGTGCTTCCATATTGGTTTCTGAGCCTATGGTGCATTATGCGCAAACCATGCACCAATGTTGCACCTAAACTAACACTGTCTCCAAACATATTGAAGCGAGATTCCATATGACACACATGATCTAGGAGTTCTATCGGGTGCGTCCAAATTGATTTCTAAGAATATGGTACGTTCCATGCACACCCGTACACCTATCTTTCATCAAGATTAGCACTATCTCCAAACAGACCGAACTGAACTTTCACTTGAGCCTCTTCACCAAGGAGTACCATCGGTAACTTCCACAACGATTTTTGAGCCTATGGTGCACTGGGCACAAACCATGCAACTATCTTGCAACGAAACTAATACTATCTCCAACTAGACTAAAGCGAGATTCCATATGATACACTTCATCTAGTAGTTCCATCGGGTGCATCTACAGTTCCATCGGGTGTGTCCAAATTGATTTCTGAGCATATGGTATGTTCCAAGCAAACCGTGCACCTATCTTGCATCAAGATTAGAACTATCTCCAAACAGACAGAACCAAGATTCCACATGAGCCTCTTCACCAAGGAGTACCATCGCGTGCGTCCAAAATATTTTCTTAGCCTACGATGCATTAGGTTGAAACCGTGTACCTATCTTGCACTGAAACTAACACTATCTCGAAAGAGACCGAAGTGAGATTCTATATGACACACGTCATCTAGGAGTTCTATTGGGTGCTTCCAAATATATTTCTAAGCATATGGTACGTTCGATGCAATTCGTGTACCTATCTTGCATCTAGATTAGGACTATCTCCAAACAAAGCAAACTGAGCTTCCACTTGAGCCCCTTTACCCAGGAGTGTCATCGAGTGCATCCAAAATAGTTTCTTAGCCTATGATGCATTAGGCGCAAACTGTGTACCTATCTTGCACCAAAACTACCTCTGTCTCCAAACAGACCTAAGCGAGATTCTATATGACACATGTCATCTATGAGTTCTATTGGGGTGCGTCCAAAAGGATTTCATAGCATAGGGTATGTTCCATGCAAACCGTGCACCTATCTTGCATCAAGATTAGCACTATCTCCAAATAGATCGAACCGACCTTCCACTTGAGCCTCTTCACCTAGGATTATCATTAGGTGCTTCCACAATGGTTTCTGAGCCTATGGTGCATTATGCGCAAAGCATGCACCAATCCTGCACGTAAACTAACACTGTCTCCAAAAAGATTGAAGCGAGATTCCAAATGACACACATGATCTAGGAGTTCTATCGGGTGCGTCCAAATTGATTTATGAGAACATGGTACGTTCCATGCAAACCGTACACCTATCTTTCATCAAGATTAGCACTATCTCCAAACAGACCGAACCGGGCTTTCACTTGAGCCTCTTCACCTAGGAGTACCATCGAGAACTTCCACAACAATTTCTGAGCCTATAGTGCACTGGGCACAAACCATGCAACTATCTTGCACCGAAACTAATACTATCTCCAACTGGACCGAAGCGAGATTCCATATGATACACTTCATCTAGTAGTTCGATCGGATGCATCTACAGTTCCATCGGGTGTGTCCAAATTGATTTCTGAGCATATGGTATGTTCCATGCAAACCGTGCACCTATCTTGCATCAGGATTAGAAGTATCTCCAAACAGACAGAACCAAGATTCCACATGAGCCTCTTCACCAAGGAGTACCATCGCGTGCGTCCAAAATAGTTTCTTAGCCTATGGTGCATTTGGCACAAACCGTGTACCTATCTTGCACCGAAACTAACACTATCTCCAAAGAGACCAAAGTGAGATTCTATATGACACGCATCATCTAGGAGTTCTATTGGGTGCTTCCAAATATATTTCTAAGCATATGGTACGTTCGATGCAATTGGTGCACCTATCCTGTATCAAGATTAGCACTATCTCCAAACAAAGCAAACTGAGCTTCCACTTGAGCCCCTTTACCCAGGAGTATCATCGAGTGCATCTAAAATGGTTTCTTAGCCTATGATGCTTTAGGGGCAAACTGTGTACCTATCTTGCACCAAAACTACCTCTGCCTCCAAACAGACCTAAGCGAGATTCTATATGACACATGTCATCTAGGAGTTCTATTGGGGTGCGTCCAAAAGGATTTCTTAGCATATGGTATGTTCCATGCAAACCGTGCACCTATCTTGCATCAAGATTAGCACTATCTCCAAACAGATCGAACCGACCTTCCACTTGAGCCTCTTCACCTTGGATTATCATCAGGTGCTTCCATAATAGTTTCTGAGCCTATGGTGCATTATGCGTAAACCATGCACCAATTTTGCACCTAAACTAACACTGTCTCCAAACAGACTGAAGCGCGATTCCAAAGGACACACATGATCTAGGAGTTCTATCGGGTGCATCCAAATTGATTTATGAGAACATGGTACGTTCCATGCAAACCGTACACCTATCTTTCATCAAGATTAGCACTATCTCCAAACAGACCGAACCGGGCTTTCACTTGACTCTCTTCACCTAGGAGTACCATCGGGAACTTCCACAACAATTTCTGAGCCTATAGTGCACTGGGCACAAACCATGCAAGTATCTTGCACCGAAACTAATACTATCTCCAACTGGAACGAAGCGAGATTCCATATGATACACTTCATCTAGTAGTTCCATCGGGTGCATCTACAGTTCCATCGGGTGTGTCCAAATTGATTTCTGAGCATATGGTATGTTCCAAGCAAACCGTGCACCTATCTTGCATCAAGATTAGAACTATCTCCAAACAGACAGAACCAAGATTCCACATGAGCCTCTTCACCAAGGAGTACCATCGCGTGCGTCCAAAATATTTTCTTAGCCTACGGTGCATTAGGTTGAAACCGTGTACCTATCTTGCACTGAAACTAACACTATCTCGAAAGAGACCGAAGTGAGATTCTATATGACACACGTCATCTAGGAGTTCTATTGGGTGCTTCCAAATATATTTCTAAGCATATGGTACGTTCGATGCAATTCGTGTACCTATCTTGCATCTAGATTAGGACTATCTCCAAACAAAGCAAACTGAGCTTCCACTTGAGCCCCTATACCCAGGAGTGTCATCGAGTGCATCCAAAATAGTTTCTTAGCCTATGATGCATTAGGCGCAAACTGTGTACCTATCTTGCACCAAAACTACCTCTGTCTCCAAACAGACCTAAGCGAGATTCTATATGACACATGTCATCTATGAGTTCTATTGGGGTGCGTCCAAAAGGATTTCTGAGCATAGGGTATGTTCCATGCAAACCGTGCACCTATCTTGCATCAAGATTAGCACTATCTCCAAATAGATCGAACCGACCTTCCACTTGAGCCTCTTCACCTAGGATTATCATTAGGTGCTTCCATAATGGTTTCTGAGCCTATAGTGCATTATGCGCAAACCATGCACCTATCTTGCACCTAAACTAACACTGTCTCCAAACAGATTGAAGCGAGATTCCAAATGACACACATGATCTAGGAGTTCTATCAGGTGCGTCCAAATTGATTTATGAGAACATGGTACGTTCCATGCAAACCGTACACATATCTTTCATCAAGATTAGCACTATCTCCAAACAGACCGAACCGGGCTTTCACTTGAGCCTCTTCACCTAGGAGTACCATCGGGAACTTCCACAACAATTTCTGAGCCTATCTGGTGCACAGGGCACAAACCATGCAACTATCTTGCATCGAAACTAATACTATCTCCAACTGGACCGAAGCGAGATTCCATATGATACACTTTATCTAGTAGTTCCATCGGGTGTGTCCAAATTGATTTCTGAGCATATGGTATGTTCCATGCAAACCGTGCACCTACCTTGCATCAAGATTAGAACTATCTCCAAACAGACAGAACCAAAGTTCCACATGAGCCTCTTCACCAAGGAGTACCATCGCGTGCATCCAAAATAGGTTCTTAGCCTATGGTGCATTTGGCACAAACAGTGTACCTGTCTTGCACCGAAACTAACACTATCTCCAAAGAGACCGAAGTGAGATTCTATATGACACGCATCATCTAGGAGTTCTATTTGGTGCTTCCAAATATATTTCTAAGCATATGGAACGTTCGATGCGATTCGTGCACCTATCTTGCATCAAGATTAGCACTATCACCAAACAAAGCAAACTGAGCTTCCACTTGAGCCCCTTTACCCAAGAGTACCATCGGGTGCATCCAAAATGGTTTCTTAGCCTATGATGCATTAGGCGCAAATTTTGTACCTATCTTGCACCAAAACTAACTCTGTCTCCAAATAGACCAAAGCGAGATTCTATATGACACATGTCATCTAGGAGTTCTATTGGGGTGCATCCAAATGGATTTCTTAGCATATGGTATGTTCCATGCAAACCGTGCACCTATCTTGACTATCTCCAAACAGACAGAACCAAGATTCCACATGAGCCTCTTCACCAAGGAGTACCATCGCGTGCGTCCAAAATAGATTCTTAGCCTATGGTGCATTAGGCAGAAACCGTGTACCTATCTTGCACCGAAACTAACACTATCTCCAAAGAGACCGAAGTGAGATTATATATGACACACGTCATCTAAGAGTTCTATTGGGTGCTTCCAAATATATTTCTAAGCATATGGTACGTTTGATGCAATTCGTGCACCTATCTTGCATCAAGATTAGCACTATCTCCAAACAAAGCAAACTGAGCTTCCACTTGAGCCCCTTTACCCAGGAGTATCATCGGGTGCATCCAAAATGGTTTCTTAGCCTATGATGCATTAGGCGCAAATTTTGTACCTATCTTGCACCAAAACTAACTCTGTCTCCAAATAGACCAAAGCGAGATTCTATATGACACATGTCATCTAGGAGTTCTATTGGGGTGCATCCAAATGGATTTCTTAGCATATTGTATGTTCCATGCAAACCGTGCACCTATCTTGCATCAAGATTAGCACTATCTCCAAATAGATCGAACCGACCTTCCACTTGAGCCTCTTCACCTAGGATTATCATCGGGTGCTTGCGTAATGGTTTCTGAGCCTATGGTGCATTATGCGCAAACCATTCACCAATCTTGCACCTAAACTAACACTGTCTCCAAACAGAATAAAGCGAGATTCCATACGAAACACATGATCTAGGAGTTCTATCAGGTGCGTCCAAATTGATTTCTGAGAATATGGTACGTTCCATGCAAACCGTGCACCTATCTTGCATCAAGATTAGCACTATCTCCAAACAGATCGAACTGACCTTCCACTTGAGCCTCTTCACCTAGGATTATCATCGGGTGCTTCCATAATGGTTTCTGAGCCTATGGTGCATTATGCGCAAACCATGCACCAATCTTGCACCTAAACTAATATGGTCTCCAAACAGATTGAAGCGAGATTCCATATGACAAACATGATCTAGGAGTTCTATCGGATGCGTCCAAATTGATTTCTGAGAATATGGTACGTTCCATGCAAACCGTACACCTATCTTTCATCAAGATTAGCACTATCTCCAAACAGACCGAACCGAGCTTTCACTTGAGCCTCTTCACCTAGGAGTACCATCAGGAACTTCCACAACGATTTCTGAGCCTATGGTGCACTGGGCACAAACCATGCAACTATCTTGCTCCGAAACTAATACTATCTCCAACTGGACCGAAGCGAGATTCCATATGATACACTTCATCTAGTAGTTCCATCGGGTGCATCTACAGTTCCATCGGGTGTGGCCAACTTGATTTCTGAGCATATGGTATGTTTCATGCAAACCGTGCACCTATCTTGCATCAAGATTAGAACTATCTCCAAACAGACAGAACCAAGAGTCCACATGAGCCCCTTCACCAAGGACTACCATCGCGTGCGTCAAAAAATAGTTTCTTAGCCTGTGGTGCATTAGGCACAAACCGTGTACCTATCTTGCACCGAAACTAACACTATCTCCAAAGAGACCGAAGTGAGATTATATATGACACACATCATCTAAGAGTTCTAATGGGTGCTTCCAAATATATTTCTAAGCATATGGTACGTTCGATGCAATTCGTGCACCTATCTTGCATCAAGATTAGCACTATCTCCAAACAAAGCAAACTAAGCTTCCACTTGAGCCCCTTTACCCAGGAGTATCATCGGGTGCATCCAAAATGGTTTCTTAGCCTATGATGCATTAGGCGCAAACTGTGTACCTATCTTACAACAAAACTAACTCTGTCTCCAAACATACCAAAGCGAGATTCTATATGACACATGTCATCTAGGAGTTCTATTGGGGTGCGTCCAAATGGATTTCTTAGCATATGGTATGTTCCATGCAAACCGTGCACCTATCTTGCATCAAGATTAGCACTATCTCCAAATAAATCGAACCGACCTTCCACTTGAGCCTCTTCACCTAGATTATCATCGAGTGCTTGTATATTGGTTTCTGAGCCGGGGGTGTATTATGCACGAACCATGCACCTATCTTGCACCTAAACTAACATTTTCTCCAAACAGATTGAAGCGAGATTCCATATGAAACACATGATCTAGGAGTTCTATCGGGTGCGTCCAAATTGATTTCTGAGAATATGGTACGTTCCATGCAAACCGTACACCTATCTTTCATCAAGATTGGCACTATCTCCAAACAGACCGAACCGAGCTTTCACTTGAGCCTCTTCACCTAGGAGTACCATCGGCAACTTCCACAATGATTTCTGAGCCTTCCCACACTCTATCATTGATTGATTCAAGGTACATCTTCATTTTTCTCTTCCAATAGTCAAAAGAACTTGTGCCATCAAAGAACGGTGATTTGCCCCCAACATGGTTGAACACTATTTGAGCCATAATTTGAGCACCGAGGTTGTTAAGCCTTCACAAACGGTGACCACGGCTCCAATACCACTTGAAAGGTCCTAATATGGCTAGAGGGGGGGTGAATAGCCTATTTAAAAAATCTACAAACTCACTAGAGCAAGAGGTTAGTAAATAACCAAGCGTAGCTTTTTTGCTCTAGCTCTAATGGGGTGTTTGCAAGCCACCTATCCAACAATTCTAGTTGATATGATCACTAGGCACACAAAGGCTAAGTCACTACTTACACTAGAAAGCTACCTAAAGTTTCTATACAAGTAAGTAAGCTACTCTAGTTTGCGGGAATGTAAAAGAGATAGTTTGATCTTTATACCGCCGCGTAGTGGGGATGAAGCTATCAATAATATGAAGTCCAATCACCGGGAGAAATCCAATCAACAAACACAATGGAGACAAGCAATTTTTCTCCCGAGGTTCACGTGCTTGCCGGCACGCTACGTTCCCGTTGTGTCGACCAACACTTGGTGGTTCAGTGGCTAAGAGGTGTAGCACGAACCTCGTCCTCACTAGGACACCACAAGAACCTACCCACAAGTGAGGTAGCTCAATGACATGAGCAATCCACTAATGTTGCCTTTGGCACTCCGCCGAGGTAGGCACAAACCTCTCACAATCGCCGGGAGATGGCCACAAACAATCACCAACTTGTGCCAAATCTCCTCCACAGCTCCAAGCCATCTAGGTGGCGGCAACCACCAAGAGTAACAAGCAAACCCACTGCTCAACGATCACTAGTGCCACTAGATGCTCAAACTCTAAGCAAATGCAACTAGGATCTCTCCCAATCTCACTTTGGATGAACAAAACTTGAACAAGGTGAGTGGGAGTATGCTCACAAGGTGTATCAACAAGTTAGAGAGTCAAGAGAGTGAGCATGAACCAGCCAAGGCCTATAAATAGAAGTCCCAAGCTTCAACTAGCCGTTGGCAGTTTACCCCACAGTCTGCGTCCACACCGGACGCGTCCTAGTTCACACTAGACGCGTCCGGTATGAGCCAGACCAGCGTCCGGTGCTTCTGACCGTTAGAAAAGTAGCCGTTGCCTCTAACACTAACAGGGCACCGGACTCTCGCTTTTGAACAAACCGGACGTGTCCGGTGTCACACCGGACGCGTCCGGTGTGCACCGGACCAAAACTCAAGGAGCGTCGCAAATCGTCACACCACCAGACTCACACATCGGACGCGTCTGGTGTGCACCGGACGTAAACCCAGGGAGCTCTGCACGAAGAGTTTGCACCGGACGCTAACTCGGACGCGTTCGGTGTCACACCGGACGCGTCCGGTGTGCATCGGACGTAAACTCAGAGAGTTTTCACCGAGAAGCGAACTCACCGGACGAGGCACACCGGACTCTACGCGAAAACTGTTTCCACGTCCGGTGCCTCAACTCGGACACGTCCGACCTCATACCGGACGCGTCCGGTTTGAAAGCACTGCGCGAAACAATCTCAACTACTTCCCTTGCTTCCATGTGCCAACACCAAAGTGTCTCAACACATGTGCACGAGTGTTAGCATATTTCAAAAAACATTTTTCTAGGGTTACTTAATTAGCTCACTAGGTCCTAATGCGTGTGCAAGAAATCCAATCACCTAGTGGCACTTAGACAACCGTTTTCACAACGAGATTACCCCTCTTAATAGTACGGCTATCTATACTAAATGTTATCACACCCTCTACGGTGTCTTGGTCACTAAAACCAAAACCCTAAGCATACCTTGGCCTTGATCTCCATAGGGTTTTGTTTTTCTCTTTCTTCTTTTCCAAGTTGAGCACTTGATCACCTTGTGGTCATCACCATCATCACCATGATCATCACTTGCTCCATCACTAAGCATGTACCAACCTCATTAAGTCTACACACACTTTAGTATAGAGGTTAGTACTAGGGTTTCATCAATTATCCAAAACCAAATTAGGGCTTTCACACACGTCATCTAGGAGTTCTATTGGGTGCTTCCAAATATATTTCGAAGCATATGGTACGTTCCATGCAATTCGTGCACCTATCTTGCATCAAGATTAGCACTATCTCCAAACAAAAGCAAACTGAGCTTCCACTTGAGCCCCTTTACCCAGGAGTATCATCGGGTGCATCCAAAATGGTTTCTTAGCCTATGATGCATTAGGCGCAAACTGTGTACCTATCTTGCACCAAAACTAACTCTGTCTCCAAACAGACTGAAGCGAGATTCCATATGACACATGTCATCTAGGAGTTCTATTGGGGTGCGTCCAAATGGATTTCTTAGCATATGGTATGTTCCATGCAAACCGTGCACTTATCTTGCATCAAGATTAGCACTATCTCCAAACAGATCGAACCGACCTTCCACTTAAGCCTCTTCACCTAGGATTATCATCGGGTGCTTCCATAATGGTTTCTGAGCCTATGGTGCATTATGTGCAAACCATGCACCAATCTTGCACCTAAACTAACAATGTCTCCAAACAGATTGAAGCGAGATTCCATATGACACACATGATCTAGGAGTTCTATCGGGTGCGTCCAAATTTATTTATAAGAATATGGTACGTTCCATGCAAACCGTACACCTATCTTTCATCAAGATTAGCACTATATCCAAACAGACCGAACCGAGCTTTCACTAGAGCCTCTTCACCTAGGAGTACCATCGGGAACTTCCACAGTGATCTCTAAGCCAATGGTGCACTGGGCACAAACCATGCAACTATCTTGCACCGAAACTAATACTATCTCCAACTGGACCGAAGCGAGATTCCATATGATACACTTAATATAGTAGTTCCATCGGGTGCATCTACAGTTCCATCGGGTTTGTCCAAATTGATTTCTAAGCATATAGTATGTTCCATGCAAACTGTGCACCTATCTTGCATCAATATTAGAACTATCTCGAAACAGACAGAACCAAGATTCCACATGAGCCTCTTC
>NW_018396459.1:60615-61539 GCF_000003195.3 Sorghum bicolor | reverse complement strand
TGTTCTATCGGGTGCGTCCAAATTGATTTATGAGAATATGGTACGTTCCATGCAAACCTTACACCAATTTTTCATCAAGATTAGCACTATCTCCAAACAGACCGAACCGAGCTTTCACTTGAGCCTCTTCACCTAGGAGTACCATCGGGAACTTTCCACAATGATTTCTGAGCCTATGGTGCACTGGGCACAAACCATGCAACTATCTTGCACCGAAACTAATACTATCTCCAACTGGACTGAAGCGAGATTCCATATGATACACTTCATCTAGTAGTTCCATCGGGTGCATCTACAGTTTCATCGGGTTTGTCCAAACTGATTTCTGAGTATATGGTTTGTTCCATGCAAACCGTGCACCTATCTTGCATCAAGATTAGAACTATCTGCAAACAGACAGAACCAAGATTCCACTTGAGCCTCTTCACCAAGGAGTACCATCGTGTGTGTCCAAAATAGTTTCTAAGCCCGTGTATTAGCCACAAACCGTGTACCTATCTTGCACCGAAACTAACACTATATCCAAAGAGACCGAAGTGAGATTCGATATGACACACGTCATCTAGGAGTTCTATTGGGTGCATCCAAATATATTTCTAAGCATATGGTACGTTCGATGCAACTCATGCACCTTTATTGCATCAAGATTAGCACTATCTCCAAACAAAGCAAACTGAGCTTCCACTTGAGCATCTTTACCCAGGAGTATCATCAGGTGCATCCAAAATGGTTTCTTAGCCTATGGTATGGTGCATTAGGCACAAACTGTGTACCTATCTTGCAACAAAACTAACTCTCTCTCCATATAGACCAAAGCGAGATTCCATATGACACATGTCATCTAGGAGTTCTATTGGGGTGCGTCCTAATGGTTTTCTTAGCATATGGTATGTTCCATGCAAACTGTGCACTTATCTTGCATCA
>NW_018396459.1:33317-60473 GCF_000003195.3 Sorghum bicolor | reverse complement strand
TCTGGTGCTTCCATAATGGTTTCTGAGCCTATGGTGCATTATGCGCAAACCATGCACCAATCTTGCACCTAAAATAACACTGTCTCCAAATAGATTGACGCGAGATTCCATATGACACACATGATCTAGGTGTTCTATCGGGTGCGTCCAAATTGATTTCTGAGAATATGGTACGTTCCATGCAAACCTTACACCAATTTTTCATCAAGATTAGCACTATCTCCAAACAGACCGAACCGAGCTTTCACTTGAGCCTCTTCACCTAGGAGTACCATCGGGAACTTCCACAATGATTTCTGAGCCTATGGTGCACTGGGCACAAACCATGCAACTATCTTGCACCGAAACTAATACTATCTCCAACTGGACTGAAGCGAGGTTCTATATGATACACTTCATCTAGTAGTTCCATCGGGTGCATCTCAAGTTCCATCGGGTTTGTCCAAATTGATTTCTGAGCATATGGTATGTTCCATGCAAACCGTGCACCTATCTTGCATCAAGATTAGAACTATCTCCAAATAGATAGAACCAAGATCCACTTGAGCCTCTTCACCAAAGAGTACCATCGTGTGCGTCCAAAATAGTTTCTTAGCTTATGGTGCATTAGGCACAAACCGTGTACCTATCTTGCACTGAAATTAACACTATCTCCAAAGAGACCGAAGTGAGTTTCTATATGACACACGTCATCTAGGAGTTCTATTGTTTGCTTCCAAATATATTTTGAAGCATATGGTATGTTTGATGCAATTCGTGCACCTATCTTGCATGAAGATTAGCACTATCTCCAAACCAAAGCAAACTGAGCTCCCACTTGAGCATCTTTACCCAGGAGTATCATCAGGTGCATCCAAAATGGTTTCTTAGCCTATGATGCATTAGGCACAAACTGTGTACCAATCTTGCAACAAAACTAACTCTGTCTCCAAACAGACCAAAGCGAGATTTCATATGACACATGTCATCTAGGAGTTCTATTAGGGTACGTCCAAATGGATTTCTTAGCATATGGTATGTTCCATGCAAACCGTGCACCTATCTTGCATCAAGATTAGCACTATCTCCAAATAGATCGAACCGACCTTCCACTTGAGCCTCTTCACCTAGGATTATCATCTGGTGCTTCCATAATGGTTTCTGAGCCTATGGTGCATTATGCGCAAACCATGCACCAATCTTGCACCTAAACTAACACTGTCTCCAAACAGATTGAAGCGAGATTCCATATAACACACATGATCTAGGAGTTCTATCGGGTGCGTCCAAATTGATTTATAAGAATATGGTACGTTCCATGCAAACTGTACGCCTATCTTTCATCAAGATTAGCACTATCTCCAAACAGACCGAACCGAGCTTTCACTTGAGCCTCTTCACCTAGGAGTACCATCGGGAACTTCCACAGTGATCTCTAAGCCTATGGTGCACTGGGCACAAACCATGCAACTATCTTGCACCAAAACTAATACTATCTCCAACTGGACCGAAGCGAGATTCCATATGATACACTTCATCTAGTAGTTCCATCGGGTGCATCTACAGTTTCATCGGGTTTGTCCAAATTGATTTCTGAGTATATGGTTTGTTCCGTGCAAACGGTGCACCTATCTTGCACCAAGATTAGAACTATCTGCAAACAGACAGAACCAAGATTCCACTTGAGCCTCTTCACCAAGGAGTACCATCGTGTGTGTCCAAAATAGTTTCTATGCCTATGGTGTATTAGCCACAAACCGTGTACCTATCTTGCACCGAAACTAGCACTATCTCCAAAGAGACCGAAGTGAGATTCTATATGACACACGTCATCTAGGAGTTCTATTGGGTGCATCCAAATATATTTCTAAGCATATGGTACGTTCCATGCAATTCGTGCACCTTTCTTGCATCATGATTAGCACTATCTACAAACAAAGCAAACTGAGCTTCCACTTGAGCATCTTTACCCAGGAGTATCATCAGGTGCATCCAAAATGGTTTCTTAGCCTATGATGCATTAGGCGCAAACTGTGTACCAATCTTGCAACAAAACTAACTCTGTCTCCAAATAGACCAAAGCGAGATTTCATATGACACATGTCATCTCGGAGTTCTATTGGGGTGTGTCCTAATGGTTTTCTTAGCATATGGTATGTTCCATGCAAACTGTGCACTTATCTTGCATCAAGATTAGCACTATCTCTAAACAGATCGAACTGACTTTCCACTTGAGCCTCTTCACCTAGGATTACCATCGGGTGCTTCCATAATGGTTTCTGAGCCTATGGTGCATTATGCGCAAACGATGCACCAATCTTGCACCTAAACTAACACTGTCTCCAAATAGATTGACGCGAGATTCCATATGACACACATGATCTAGGTGTTCTATCGGGTGCGTCCAAATTGATTTCTGAGAATATGGTACGTTCCATGCAAACCTTACACCAATTTTTCATCAAGATTAGCACTATCTCCAAACAGACCGAACCGAGCTTTCACTTGAGCCTCTTCACCTAGGAGTACCATCGGGAACTTCCACAATGATTTCTGAGCCTATGGTGCACTGGGCACAAACCATGCAACTATCTTGCACCGAAACTAATACTATCTCCAACTGGACTGAAGCGAGGTTCCATATGATACACTTCATCTAGTAGTTCCATCGGGTGCATCTACAGTTCCATCGGGTTTGTCCAAACTGATTTCTGAGTATATGGTTTGTTCCATGCAAACCGTGCACCTATCTTGCATCAAGATTAGAACTATTTGCAAACAGACAGAACCAAGATTCCACTTGAGCCTCTTCACCAAGGAGTACCATCGTGTGTGTCCAAAATAGTTTCTAAGCCCGTGTATTAGCCACAAACCGTGTACCTATCTTGCACCGAAACTAACACTATATCCAAAGAGACCGAAGTGAGATTCTATTTGACACACGTCATCTAGGAGTTCTATTGGGTGCATCCAAATATATTTCTAAGCATATGGTACGTTCGATGCAATTCATGCACCTTTCTTGCATCAAGATTAGCACTATCTCCAAACAAAGCAAACTGAGCTTCCACTTGAGCATCTTTACCCAGGAGTATCATCAGGTGCATCCAAAATGGTTTCTTAGCCTATGATGCATTAGGCACAAACTGTGTACCTATCTTGCAACAAAACTAACTCTGTCTCCATATAGACCAAAGTGAGATTCCATATGACACATGTCATCTAGGAGTTCTATTGGGGTGCGTCCTAATGGTTTTCTTAGCATATGGTATGTTCCATGCAAATTGTGCACTTATCTTGCATCAAGATTAGCACTATCTCTAAACAGATCGAACCGACCTTCCACACGAGCCTCTTCACGTACGATTATTATCTGGTGCTTCCATAATGGTTTCTGAGCCTATGGTGCATTATGCGCAAACCATGCACCAATCTTGCACCTAAAATAACACTGTCTCCAAATAGATTGACGCGAGATTCCATATGACACACATGATCTAGGTGTTCTATCGGGTGCGTCCAAATTGATTTATGAGAATATGGTACGTTCCATGCAAACCTTACACCAATTTTTCATCAAGATTAGCACTATCTCCAAACAGACCGAACCGAGCTTTCACTTGAGCCTCTTCACCTAGGAGTACCATCGGGAACTTCCACAATGATTTCTGAGCCTATGGTGCACTCGGCACAAACCATGCAACTATCTTGCACCGAAACTAATACTATCTCCAACTGGACTGAAGCGAGGTTCTATATGATACACTTCATCTAGTAGTTCCATCGGGTGCATCTCAAGTTCCATCGGGTTTGTCCAAATTGATTTCTGAGCATATGGTATGTTCCATGCAAACCGTGCACCTATCTTGCATCAAGATTAGAACTATCTCCAAATAGATAGAACCAAGATCCACTTGAGCCTCTTCACCAAAGAGTACCATCGTGTGCGTCCAAAATAATTTCTTAGCTTATGGTGCATTAGGCACAAACCGTGTACCTATCTTGCACTGAAATTAACACTATCTCCAAAGAGACCGAAGTGAGATTCTATATGACACACGTCATCTAGGAGTTCTATTGTTTGCTTCCAAATATATTTTGAAGCATATGGTATGTTTGATGCAATTCGTGCACCTATCTTGCATGAAGATTAGCACTATCTCCAAACAAAAGCAAACTGAGCTTCCACTTGAGCCCCTTTAGCCAAGAGTATCTTCGGGTGCATCCAAAATGGTTTCTTAGCCTATGATGCATTAGGCGCAAACTGTGTACCTATCTTGCACCAAAACTAACTCTGTCTCCAAACAGACCAAAGCGAGATTTCATATGACACATGTCATCTAGGAGTTCTATTAGGGTGCGTCCAAATTGATTTCTTAGCATATGGTATGTTCCATGCAAACCGTGCACCTATCTTGCATCAAGATTAGCACTATCTCCAAATAGATCGAACCGACCTTCCACTTGAGCCTCTTCACCTAGGATTATCATCGGGTGCTTCCATAATGGTTTCTGAGCCTATGGTGCATTATGGGCAAACCATGCACCAATCTTGCACCTAAACTAACAATGTCTACAAACAGATTGAAGCGAGATTCCATATGACACACATGATCTAGGAGTTCTATCGGGTGCATCCAAATTGATTTCTGAGAATATGGTACATTCCATGCAAACCGTACACCTATCTTTCATCAAGATTAGCACTATCTCCAAACAGACCGAACCGAACTTTCACTTGAGCCTCTTCACCTAGGAGTACCATCGGGAACTTCCACAGTGATCTCTAAGCCTATGGTGCACTGGGCACAAACCATGCAACTATCTTGCACCAAAACTAATACTATCTCCAACTGGACCGAAGCGAGATTCCATATGATACACTTCATCTAGTAGTTCCATCGGGTGCATCTACAGTTTCATCGGGTTTGTCCAAATTGATTTCTGAGTATATGGTTTGTTCCGTGCAAACCGTGCACCTATCTTGCACCAAGATTAGAACTATCTGCAAACAGACAGAACCAAGATTCCACTTGAGCCTCTTCACCAAGGAGTACCATCGTGTGTGTCCAAAATAGTTTCTAAGCCTATGGTGTATTAGCCACAAACCGTGTACCTATCTTGCACCGAAACTAGCACTATCTCCAAAGAGACCGAAGTGAGATTCTATATGACACACGTCATCTAGGAGTTCTATTGGGTGCATCCAAATATATTTCTAAGCATATGGTACGTTCCATGCAATTCGTGCACCTTTCTTGCATCATGATTAGCACTATCTACAAACAAAGCAAACTGAGCTTCCACTTGAGCATCTTTACCCAGGAGTATCATCAGGTGCATCCAAAATGGTTTCTTAGCCTATGATGCATTAGGCGCAAACTGTGTACCAATCTTGCAACAAAACTAACTCTGTCTCCAAATACACCAAAGCGAGATTTCATATGACACATGTCATCTCGGAGTTCTATTGGGGTGTGTCCTAATGGTTTTCTTAGCATATGGTATGTTCCATGCAAACTGTGCACTTATCTTGCATCAAGATTAGCACTATCTCCAAACAGATCGAACTGACTTTCCACTTGAGCCTCTTCACCTAGGATTACCATCGGGTGCTTCCATAATGGTTTCTGAGCCTATGGTGCATTATGCGCAAACGATGCACCAATCTTGCACCTAAACTAACACTGTCTCCAAATAGATTGACGCGAGATTCCATATGACACACATGATCTACGTGTTCTATCGGGTGCGTCCAAATTGATTTCTGAGAATATGGTACGTTCCATGCAAACCTTACACCAATTTTTCATCAAGATTAGCACTATCTCCAAACAGACCGAACCGAGCTTTCACTTGAGCCTCTTCACCTAGGAGTACCATCGGGAACTTCCACAATGATTTCTGAGCCTATGGTGCACTGGGCACAAACCATGCAACTATCTTGCACCGAAACTAATACTATCTCCAACTGGACTGAAGCGAGATTCCATATGATACACTTCATCTAGTAGTTCCATCGGGTGCATCTACAGTTCCATCGGGTTTGTCCAAACTGATTTCTGAGTATATGGTTTGTTCCATGCAAACCGTGCACCTATCTTGCATCAAGATTAGAACTATTTGCAAACAGACAGAACCAAGATTCCACTTGAGCCTCTTCACCAAGGAGTACCATCGTGTGTGTCCAAAATAGTTTCTAAGCCCGTGTATTAGCCACAAACCGTGTACCTATCTTGCACCGAAACTAACACTATATCCAAAGAGACCGAAGTGAGATTCTATATGACACACGTCATCTAGGAGTTCTATTGGGTGCATCCAAATATATTTCTAAGCATATGGTACGTTCGATGCAATTCATGCACCTTTCTTGCATCAAGATTAACACTATCTCCAAACAAAGCAAACTGAGCTTCCACTTGAGCATCTTTACCCAGGAGTATCATCAGGTGCATCCAAAATGGTTTCTTAGCCTATGATGCATTAGGCACAAACTGTGTACCTATCTTGCAACAAAACTAACTCTGTCTCCATATAGACCAAAGTGAGATTCCATATGACACATGTCATCTAGGAGTTCTATTGGGGTGCGTCCTAATGGTTTTCTTAGCATATGGTATGTTCCATGCAAATTGTGCACTTATCTTGCATCAAGATTAGCACTATCTCCAAACAGATCGAACCGACCTTCCACATGAGCCTCTTCACGTACGATTATTATCTGGTGCTTCCATAATGGTTTCTGAGCCTATGGTGCATTATACGCAAACCATGCACCAATCTTGCACCTAAAATAACACTGTCTCCAAATAGATTGACGCGAGATTCCATATGACACACATGATCTAGGTGTTCTATCGGGTGCGTCCAAATTGATTTCTGAGAATATGGTACGTTCCATGCAAACCTTACACCAATTTTTCATCAAGATTAGCACTATCTCCAAACAGACCGAACCGAGCTTTCACTTGAGCCTCTTCACCTAGGAGTACCATCGGGAACTTCCACAATGATTTCTGAGCCTATGGTGCACTGGGCACAAACCATGAAACTATCTTGCACCGAAACTAATACTATCTCCAACTGGACTGAAGCGAGGTTCTATATGATACACTTCATCTAGTAGTTCCATCGGGTGCATCTCAAGTTCCATCGGGTTTGTCCAAATTGATTTCTGAGCATATGGTATGTTCCATGCAAACCGTGCACCTATCTTGCATCAAGATTAGAACTACCTCCAAATAGATAGAACCAAGATCCACTTGAGCCTTTTCACCAAAGAGTACCATCGTGTGCGTCCAAAATAGTTTCTTAGCTTATGGTGCATTAGGCACAAATCGTGTACCTATCTTGCACTGAAATTAACACTATCTCCAAAGAGACCGAAGTGAGATTCTATATGACACACGTCATCTAGGAGTTCTATTGTTTGCTTCCAAATATATTTTGAAGCATATGGTATGTTTGATGCAATTCGTGCACCTATCTTGCATGAAGATTAGCACTATCTCCAAACAAAAGCAAACTGAGCTTCCACTTGAGCCCCTTTAGCCAAGAGTATCTTCGGGTGCATCCAAAATGGTTTCTTAGCCTATGATGCATTAGGCGCAAACTGTGTACCTATCTTGCACCAAAACTAACTCTGTCTCCAAACAGACCAAAGCGAGATTTCATATGACACATGTCATCTAGGAGTTCTATTAGGGTGCGTCCAAATTGATTTCTTAGCATATGGTATGTTCCATGCAAACCGTGCACCTATCTTGCATCAAGATTAGCACTATCTCCAAATAGATCGAACCGACCTTCCACTTGAGCCTCTTCACCTAGGATTATCATCGGGTGCTTCCATAATGGTTTCTGAGCCTATGGTGCATTATGGGCAAACCATGCACCAATCTTGCACCTAAACTAACAATGTCTACAAACAGATTGAAGCGAGATTCCATATGACACACATGATCTAGGAGTTCTATCGGGTGCATCCAAATTGATTTCTGAGAATATGGTACATTCCATGCAAACCGTACACCTATCTTTCATCAAGATTAGCACTATCTCCAAACAGACCGAACCGAGCTTTCACTTGAGCCTCTTCACCTAGGAGTACCATCGGGAACTTCCACAGTGATCTCTAAGCCTATGGTGCACTGGGCACAAACCATGCAACTATCTTGCACCAAAACTAATACTATCTCCAACTGGACCGAAGCGAGATTCCATATGATACACTTCATCTAGTAGTTCCATCGGGTGCATCTACAGTTCCATCGGGTTTGTCCAAAGTGATTTCTGAGTATATGGTTTGTTCCGTGCAAACCGTGCACCTATCTTGCATCAAGATTAGAACTATCTGCAAACCGACAGAACCAAGATTCCACTTGAGCCTCTTCACCAAGGAGTACCATCGTGTGTGTCCAAAATAGTTTCTAAGCCTATGGTGTATTAGCCACAAACCGTGTACCTATCTTGCACCGAAACTAGCACTATCTCCAAAGAGACCGAAGTGAGATTCTATATGACACACGTCATCTAGGAGTTCTATTGGGTGCATCCAAATATATTTCTAAGCATATGGTACGTTCCATGCAATTCGTGCACCTTTCTTGCATCATGATTAGCACTATCTACAAACAAAGCAAACTGAGCTTCCACTTGAGCATCTTTACCCAGGAGTATCATCGGGTGCATCCAAAATGGTTTCTTAGCCTATGATGCATTAGGCGCAAACTGTGTACCTATCTTGCACCAAAACTAACTCTGTCTCCAAACAGACCAAAGCGAGATTTCATATGACACATGTCATCTCGGAGTTCTATAGGGGTGTGTCCTAATGGTTTTCTTAGCATATGGTATGTTCCATGCAAACTTTGCACTTATCTTGCATCAAGATTAGCACTATCTCCAAACAGATCGAACTGACTTTCCACTTGAGCCTCTTCACCTAGGATTACCATCGGGTGCTTCCATAATGGTTTCTGAGCCTATGGTGCATTATGCGCAAACGATGCACCAATCTTGCACCTAAACTAACACTGTCTCCAAATAGATTGACGCGAGCTTCCATATGACACACATGATCTAGGTGTTCTATCGGGTGCGTCCAAATTGATTTCTGAGAATATGGTACGTTCCATGCAAACCTTACACCAATTTTTCATCAAGATTAGCACTATCTCCAAACAGACCGAACCGAGCTTTCACTTGAGCCTCTTCACCTAGGAGTACCATCGGGAACTTCCACAATGATTTCTGAGCCTATGGTGCACTGGGCACAAACCATGCAACTATCTTGCACCGAAACTAATACTATCTCCAACTGGACTGAAGCGAGATTCCATATTATACACTTCATCTAGTAGTTCCATCGGGTGCATCTACAGTTCCATCGGGTTTGTCCAAACTGATTTCTGAGTATATGGTTTGTTCCATGCAAACCGTGCACCTATCTTGCATCAAGATTAGAACTATTTGCAAACAGACAGAACCAAGATTCCACTTGAGCCTCTTCACCAAGGAGTACCATCGTGTGTGTCCAAAATAGTTTCTAAGCCCGTGTATTAGCCACAAACCGTGTACCTATCTTGCACCGAAACTAACACTATATCCAAAGAGACCGAAGTGAGATTATATATGACACACGTCATCTAGGAGTTCTATTGGGTGCATCCAAATATATTTCTAAGCATATGGTACGTTCGATGCAATTCATGCACCTTTCTTGCATCAATATTAGCACTATCTCCAAACAAAGCAAACTGAGCTTCCACTTGAGCATCTTTACCCAGGAGTATCATCAGGTGCATCCAAAATGGTTTCTTAGCCTATGATGCATTAGGCACAAACTGTGTACCTATCTTGCAACAAAACTAACTCTGTCTCCATATAGACCAAAGTGAGATTCCATATGACACATGTCATCTAGGAGTTCTATTGGGGTGCGTCCTAATGGTTTTCTTAGCATATGGTATGTTCCATGCAAATTGTGCACTTATCTTGCATCAAGATTAGCACTATCTCCAAACAGATCGAACCGACCTTCCACATGAGCCTCTTCACGTACGATTATTATCTGGTGCTTCCATAATGGTTTCTGAGCCTATGGTGCATTATGCGCAAACCATGCACCAATCTTGCACCTAAAATAACACTGTCTCCAAATAGATTGACGAGAGATTCCATATGACACACATGATCTAGGTGTTCTATCGGGTGCGTCCAAATTGATTTCTGAGAATATGGTACGTTCCATGCAAACCTTACACCAATTTTTCATCAAGATTAGCACTATCTCCAAACAGACCGAACCGAGCTTTCACTTGAGCCTCTTCACCTAGGAGTACCATCGGGAACTTCCACAATGATTTCTGAGCCTATGGTGCTCTGGGCACAAACCATGCAACTATCTTGCACCGAAACTAATACTATCTCCAACTGGACTGAAGCGAGGTTCTATATGATACACTTCATCTAGTAGTTCCATCGGGTGCATCTCAAGTTCCATCGGGTTTGTCCAAATTGATTTCTGAGCATATGGTGTGTTCCATGCAAACCGTGCACCTATCTTGCATCAAGATTAGAACTATCTCGAAATAGATAGAACCAAGATCCACTTGAGCCTCTTCACCAAAGAGTACCATCGTGTGCGTCCAAAATAGTTTCTAAGCCCGTGTATTAGCCACAAACCGTGTACCTATCTTGCACCGAAACTAACACTATATCCAAAGAGACCGAAGTGAGATTATATATGACACACGTCATCTAGGAGTTCTATTGGGTGCATCCAAATATATTTCTAAGCATATGGTACGTTCGATGCAATTCATGCACCTTTCTTGCATCAAGATTAGCACTATCTCCAAACAAAGCAAACTGAGCTTCCACTTGAGCATCTTTACCCAGGAGTATCATCAGGTGCATCCAAAATGGTTTCTTAGCCTATGATGCATTAGGCACAAACTGTGTACCTATCTTGCAACAAAACTAACTCTGTCTCCATATAGACCAAAGTGAGATTCCATATGACACATGTCATCTAGGAGTTCTATTGGGGTGCGTCCTAATGGTTTTCTTAGCATATGGTATGTTCCATGCAAATTGTGCACTTATCTTGCATCAAGATTAGCACTATCTCCAAACAGATCGAACCGACCTTCCACATGAGCCTCTTCACGTACGATTATTATCTGGTGCTTCCATAATGGTTTCTGAGCCTATGGTGCATTATGCGCAAACCATGCACCAATCTTGCACCTAAAATAACACTGTCTCCAAATAGATTGACGCGAGATTCCATATGACACACATGATCTAGGTGTTCTATCGGGTGCGTCCAAATTGATTTCTGATAATATGGTACGTTCCATGCAAACCTTACACCAATTTTTCATCAAGATTAGAACTATCTCCAAACAGACCGAACCGAGCTTTCACTTGAGCCTCTTCACCTAGGAGTACCATCGGGAACTTCCACAATGATTTCTGAGCCTATGGTGCACTGGGCACAAACCATGCAACTATCTTGCACCGAAACTAATACTATCTCCAACTGGACTGAAGCGAGGTTCTATATGATACACTTCATCTAGTAGTTCCATCGGGTGCATCTCAAGTTCCATCGGGTTTGTCCAAATTGATTTCTAAGCATATGGTGTGTTCCATGCAAACCGTGCACCTATCTTGCATCAAGATTAGAACTATCTCGAAATAGATAGAACCAAGATCCACTTGAGCCTCTTCACCAAAGAGTACCATCGTGTGCGTCCAAAATAGTTTCTTAGCTTATGGTGCATTAGGCACAAACCGTGTACCTATCTTGCACTGAAATTAACACTATCTCCAAAGAGACCGAAGTGAGATTCTATATGACACATGTCATCTAGGAGTTCTATTGTTTGCTTCCAAATATATTTTGAAGCATATGGTATGTTTGATGCAATTCGTGCACCTATCTTGCATGAAGATTAGCACTATCTCCAAACAAAAGCAAACTGAGCTTCCACTTGAGCCCCTTTAGCCAAGAGTATCTTCGGGTGCATCCAAAATGGTTTCTTAGCCTATGATGCATTAGGCGCAAACTGTGTACCTATCTTGCACCAAAACTAACTCTGTCTCCAAACAGACCAAAGCGAGATTTCATATGACACATGTCATCTAGGAGTTCTATTGGGGTGCGTCCAAATGGATTTCTTAGCATATGGTATGTTCCATGCAAACCGTGCACCTATCTTGCATCAAGATTAGCACTATCTCCAAACAGATCGAACCGACCTTCCACTTGAGCCTCTTTACCTAGGATTATCATCGGGTGCCTCCATAATGGTTTCTGAGCCTATGGTGCATTATGCGCAAACCATGCACCAATCTTGCACCTAAACTAACAATGTCTCCAAATAGATTGAAGCGAGATTCCATATAACACACATGATCTAGGAGTTCTATCGGGTGCGTCCAAATTGATTTATAAGAATATGGTACGTTCCATGCAAACTGTACACCAATCTTTCATCAAGATTAGCACTATCTCCAAACAGTCCGAACCGAGCTTTCACTTGTGCCTCTTCACCTAGGAGTACCATCGGGAACTTCCACAACGGTTTCTGAGCCTATGGTGCACTGGGCACAAACCATGCAACTATCTTGCACCAAAACTAATACTATCTCCAACTGGACCGAAGCGAGATTCCATATGATACACTTCATCTAGTAGTTCCATCGGGTGCATCTACAGTTCCATCGGGTTTGTCCAAATTCATTTCTAAGCACATGGTATGTTCCATGCAAACCGTGCACCTATCTTGCATCAATATTAGACTATCTCGAAATAGACAGAACCAAGATTCCACATGAGGCTCTTCACCAAGTAGTATCATCACGTGCATCCAAAATAGTTTCTTAGCCTATGGTGCACTAGGCATAAACCATGTACCTATCATGCACCGAAACTAACACTATCTCCAAAGACATCGAAGTGAGATTCTAGATGACACACGTCATCTAGGAGTTCTATTGGGTGCTTCCAAATATATTTTGAAGCATATGGGACGTTCGATGCAATTCGTGCACCTATCTTGCATCAAGATTAGCACTATCTCCAAACAAAAGCAAACTGAGCTTCCACTTGAGCCCCTTTAGCCAAGAGTATCTTCGGGTGCATCCAAAATCGTTTCTTAGCCTATGATGCATTAGGCGCAAACTGTGTACCCATCTTGCAACAAAACTAACTCAGTCTCCATACAGACCAAAGCGAGATTCTATATGACACATGTCATCTAGGAGTTCTATTGGAGTGCGTCCTAATGGATTTCTTAGCATATGGTATGTTCCATGCAAATTGTGCACTTATCTTGCATCAAGATTAGCACTATCTCCAAACAGATCGAACCGACCTTCCACATGAGCCTCTTCACCTACAATTATTATCTGGTGCTTCCATAATGGTTTCTGAGCCTTTGGTGCATTATGCGCAAACCATGCACCAATCTTGCACCTAAAATAACACTGTCTCCAAATAGATTGACGCGAGATTCCATATGACACACATGATCTAGGAGTTCTATCGGTTGCGTCCAAATTGATTTCTGAGAACATGGTATGTTCCATGCAAACCGTACACCAATTTTTCATCAAGATTAGCACTATCTCCAAACAGACCGAACCGAGCTTTCACTTAAGCCTCTTCACCTAGGAGTACCATCGGGAACTTCCACAATGATTTCTGAGCCTACGGTGCACTAGGCACAAACCATGCAACAATCTTGCACCGAAACTAATACTATCTCCAACTGGACTGAAGCGAGATTCCATATGATACACTTCATCTAGTAGTTCCATCGGGTGCATCTACAGTTCCATCGGGTTTGTCCAAATGGATTTCTGAGCATATGGTATGTTCCATGCAAACCGTGCACCTATCTTGCATCAAGATTAGAACTATCTCCAAACAGATCGAACCGACCTTCCAGTTGAGCCTCTTCACCTAGGATTATCATCGGGTGCTTCCATAATGGTTTCCGAGCCTATGGTGCATTATGCGCAAACCATGCACCAATCTTGCACCTAAACTAACACTGTCTCCAAACAGATTGAAGCAAGATTCCATATGACACACATGATCTAGGAGTTCTATCGGGTGCATCCAAATTGATTTCCGAGAATATGGTACATTCCATGCAAATCGTACAGTTATCTTGCATCAAGATTAGCACTATCTCCAAATAGACCGAACCAAGCTTTCACTTGAGCCTCTTCACCTAGGAGTACCATCGGGAACTTCCACAACGGTTTCTGAGCCTATGGTGCACTGGGCACAAACCATGCACCTATCTTGCACCGAAACTAATACTATCTCCAACTAGAATGAACTGAGATTCCATATGATACACTTCATCTAGTAGTTCCATCGGGTGCATCTACAGTTCCATCGGGTGTGTCCAAATTGAGATTCCATATGACACATGTCATCTAGGAGTTCTATTGGGATGAGTCCAAATGGATTTCTTAGCATATGGTATGTTCCATGCAAACCGTGCACCTATCTTGCATCAAGATTAGCACTATCTCCAAACAGATCGAACCGACCTTCCACTTGAGCCTCTTCACCTAGGATTATCATCGGGTGCTTCCATAATGGTTTCCGAGCCTATGGTGCATTATGCGCAAACCATGCACCAATCTTGCACCTAAACTGTCTCCAAACAGATTGAAGCAAGATTCCATATGACACACATGATCTAGGAGTTCTATCAGGTGCGTCCAAATTGATTTCCGAGAATATGGTACGTTCCATGCAAACCATACACCTATCTTGCATCAAGATTAGCACTATCTCCAAATAGACCGAACCAAGCTTTCACTTGAGCCTCTTCACCTAGGGGTACCATCGGGAACTTCCACAGCGGTTTCTGAGCCTATGGTGCACTGGGCACAAACGATGCACCTATTTTGCACCGAAACTAATACTATCTCCAACTAGACTGAACCGAGATTCCATATGATACACTTCATCTAGTAGTTCCATCGGGTGCATCTACAGTTCCATCGGGTGTGTCCAAATTGATTTCTCAACATATGGTATGTTCCATGCAAACCGTGCACCTATCTTGCATCAAGATTAGAACTATCTCCAAATAGACAGAACCAAGACTCCACATGAGCCTCTTCACCAAGGAGTACCATCGCGTGCGTCCAAAATAGTTTCTTAGCCTATGGTGCATTAGGCACAAACCGTGTACCTATCTTGCACCGAAACTAACACTATCTCCAAAGAGACCGAAGTGAGATTCTATATGACACACGTCACATAGGAGTTCTATTGGGTGTTTCCAAATATATTTTGAAGCATATGGTACGTTCGATGCAATTCATGCACCTATTTTATATCAAGATTAGCACTATCTCCAAACAAAGCAAACTGAGCTTCCACTTGAGCTCCTTTACTTAGGAGTATAATCAGGTGCATCCAAAATGGTTTCTTAGCCTATGATGCATTACGTGCAAACTGTGTACCTATCTTGCACCAAAACTAACTCTGTCTCCAAACATACCAAAGCGAGATTCCATATGACACATGTCATCTAGGAGTTCTATTGGGATGAGTCCAAATGGATTTCTTAGCATATGGTATGTTCCATGCAAACCGTGCACCTATCTTGCATCAAGATTAGCACTATCTCCAAACAGATCGAACCGACCTTCTACTTGAGCCTCTTCACCTAGGATTATCATAGGGTGCTTCCATAATGGTTTCCGAGCCTATTGTGCATTATGCGCAAACCATGCAGCAATCTTGCACCTAAACTAACACTGTCTCCAAACAGATTGAAGCAAGATTCCATATGACACACATGATCTAGGAGTTCTATCAGGTGCGTCCAAATTGATTTCCGAGAATAAGGTATGTTCCATGCAAACCATACACCTATCTTGCATCAAGATTAGCACTATCTCCAAATAGACCGAACCAAGCTTTCACTTGAGCCTCTTCACCTAGGAGTACCATCGGGAACTTCCACAACGGTTTCTGAGCCTATGGTGCACTGGGCACAAACCATGCACCTATCTTGCACCGAAATTAATACTATCTCCAACTGGACTGAAGCGACATTCCATATGATACACTTCATCTAGTAGTTCCATCGGGTGTGTCCAAATTGATTTCTGAACATATGGTATGTTCCATGCAAACCGTGCACCTATCTTGCATCAAGATTAGAACTATCTCCAAACAGACAGAACCAAGATTTCACATGAGCCTCTTCACCAAGGAGTACCATCGCGTGCGTCAAAAATAGTTTCTTAGCCTATGGTGCATTAGGCACAAACCGTGTACCTATCTTGCACCGAAACTAACACTATCTCCAAAGAGACCGAAGTGAGATTCTATATGACACACGTCATATAGGAATTATATTGGGTGCTTCCAAAAATATTTCGAAGCATATGGTACGTTCGATGCAATTCGTGCACCTATCTTACATCAAGATTAGCAATATCTCCAAACAAAGCAAACTGAGCTTCCACTTGAGCCCCTTTACCTAGGAGTATAATCGGGTGCATCCAAAATGGTTTCTTAGCCTATGATGCATTAGGCGTAAACTATGTACCTATCTTGCACCAAAACTAACTCTGTCTCCGAACAGACCAAAGCGAGATTCCATATGACACATGTCATCTAAGAGTTCTATTGGGATGAGTCCAAATGGATTTCTTAGCATATGGTATGTTCCATGCAAACCGTGCACCTATCTTGCATCAAGATTAGCACTATCTCCAAACAGATCGAACCGACCTTCCACTTGAGCCTCTTCACCTAGGATTATCATCGGGTGCTTCCATAATGGTTTCCGAGCCTATGGTGCATTATGCGCAAACCATGCACCAATCTTGCACCTAAACTAACACTGTCTCCAAACAGATTGAAGCAAGATTCCATATGACACACATGATCTAGGAGTTCTATCGGGTGCATCCAAATTGATTTCCGAGAATATGGTACATTCCATGCAAACCGTACACTTATCTTGCATCAAGATTAGCACTATCTCCAAATAGACCGAACCAAGCTTTCACTTGAGCCTCTTCACCTAGGAGTACCATCGGGAACTTCCACAACAGTTTCTGAGCCTATGGTGCAGTGGGCACAAACCATGCACCTATCTTGCACCGAAACTAAAACTATCTCCAACTGGAATGAACTGAGATTCCATATGATACACTTCATCTAGTAGTTCCATCGGGTGCATCTACAGTTCCATCGGGTGTGTCCAAATTGAGATTCCATATGACACATGTCATCTAGGAGTTCTATTGGGATGAGTCCAAATGGATTTCTTAGCATATGGTATGTTCCATGCAAACCGTGCACCTATCTTGCATCAAGATTAGCACTATCTCCAAACAGATCGAACCGACCTTCCACTTGAGCCTCTTCACCTAGGATTATCATAGGGTGCTTCCATAATGGTTTCCGAGCCTATTGTGCATTATGCGCAAACCATGCAGCAATCTTGCACCTAAACTAACACTGCTCCAAACAGATTGAACCAAGATTCCATATGACACACACGATCTAGGAGTTCTATCAGGTGCGTCCAAATTGATTTCCGAGAATATGGTACGTTCCATGCAAACCATACACCTATCTTGCATCAACATTAGCACTATCTCCAAATAGACCGAACCAAGCTTTCACTTGAGCCTCTTCACCTAGGAGTACCATCGGGAACTTCCACAGCGGTTTCTGAGCCTATGGTGCACTGGGCAAAAACCATGCACCTATCTTGCACCGAAACTAATACTATCTCCAACTAGACTGAACCGATATTCCATATGATACACTTCATCTAGTAGTTCCATCGGGTGCATCTACAGTTCCATCGGGTGTGTCAAAATTGATTACTCAACATATGGTATGTTCCGTGCAAACCGTGCACCTATCTTGCATCAAGATTAGAACTATCTCCAAATAGACAGAACCAAGATTCCACATGAGCCTCTTCACCAAGGAGTACCATCGCGTGCGTCCAAAATAGTTTCTTAGCCTATGGTGCATTAGGCACAAACCGTGTACCTATCTTGCACCGAAACTAACACTATCTCCAAAGAGACCGAAGTGAGATTCTATATGACACACGTCATATAGGAGTTCTATTGGGTGTTTCCAAATATATTTTGAAGCATATGGTACGTTCGATGCAATTCATGCACCTATCTTACATCAAGATTAGCACTATCTCCAAACAAAGCAAACTGAGCTTCCACTTGAGCCCCTTTACCTAGGAGTATAATCAGGTGCATCCAAAATGGTTTCTTAGCCTATGATGCATTAGGTGCAAACTGTGTACCTATCTTGCACCAAAACTAACTCTGTCTCCAAACATACCAAAGCGAGATTCCATATGACACATGTCATCTAGGAGTTCTATTGGGATGAGTCCAAATCGATTTCTTAGCATATGGTATGTTCCATGCAAACCGTGCACCTATCTTGCATCAAGATTAGCACTATCTCCAAACAGATCGAACCGACCTTCCACTTGAGCCTCTTCACCTAGGATTATCATCGGGTGCTTCCATAATGGTTTCCGAGCCTATGGTGCATTATGCGCAAACCATGCACCAATCTTGCACCTAAACTAACACTGTCTCCAAACAGATGAAGCAAGATTCCATATGACACACATGATCTACGAGTTCTATCGGGTGCATCCAAATTGATTTCCGAGAATATGGTACATTCCATGCAAACCGTACACTTATCTTGCATCAAGATTAGCACTATCTCCAAACAGACCGAACCGAGCTTTCACTTGAGCCTCTTCACCTAGGAGTACCATCGGGAACTTCCACAACGATTTCTGAGCCTATGGTGCACTGGGCACAAACCATGCAACTATCTTGCACCAAAACTAATACTATCTTCAACTGGACCGAAGCGAGATTTCATATGATACACTTCATCTAGTAGTTCCATCGGGTGCATCTACAGTTTCATCGGGTGTGTCCAAATTGATTTCTGAGCATATGGTATGTTCCATGCAAACCATGCACCTATCTTGCATCAAGATTAGAACTATCTCCAAACAGACAGAACCAAAATTCCACATGAGCCTGTTCACCAAGGAGTACCATCGCGTGTGTCCAAAATAGTTTCTTCGCCTATGGTGCATTAGGCACAAACCGTGTACCTATCTTGCACCGAAACTAACACTATCTCCAAAGAGACCGAAGTGATATTCTATATGACACACATCATCTAGGAGTTCTATTGGGTGCTTCCAAATATATTTCTAAGCATATGGTACGTTCGATGCAATTCGTGCACCTATCTTGCATCTAGATTAGCACTATCTCCAAACAAAGCAAACTTAGATTCCACTTGAGCCCCTTTACCTAGGAGTATCATCGGGTGCATCCAAAATGGTTTCTTAGCCTATGATGCATTAGGCACAAACTGTGTACCTATCTTGCACCAAAACTAACTCTATCTCCAAACAGACCAAAGCGAGATTCCATATGACACATGTCATCTAGGAGTTCTATTGGGGTGCGTCCAAATGGATTTCTTAGCATATGGTATGTTCCATGCAAACCGTGCACCTATCTTGCATCAAGATTAGCACTATCTCCAAACAGATCGAACCGACCTTCCACTTGAGCCTCTTCACCTAGGATTATCATCAGGTGCTTCCATAATGGTTTCCGAGCCTATGGTGCATTATGCGCAAACCATGCACCAATCTTGCACCTAAACTGTCTCCAAACAGATTGAAGCGAGATTCCATATGACACACATGATCTAGGAGTTCTATCGGGTGCGTCCATATTGATTTCTGAGAATACGGTACGTTCCATGCAAACCGTACACCTATCTTTCATCAAGATTAGCACTATCTCCAAACAGACCGAACCGAGCTTTCACTTGAGCCTCTTCACCTAGGAGTACCATCGGGAACCACCACAACGATTTCTGAGCCTATGGTGCACTGGGCACAAACCATGCAACTATCTTGCACAGAAACTAATACTATCTCCAACTGGACTGAAGCGAGATTCCATATGATACACATCATCTAGTAGTTCCATCGGGTGCATCTACAGTTCCATCGGGTGTGTCCAAATTGATTTCTGAGCATATGGTATGTTCCATGCAAACCGTGCACCTATCTTGCATCAAGATTAGAACAATCTCCAAACAGACAGAACTAAGATTCCACATGAGCCTCTTCACCAAGGAGTACCAACGCGTGCATCCAAAATAGTTTCTTAGCCTGTGGTGCATTTGGCACAAACCGTGTACCTATCTTGCACCGAAACTAACACTATCTCCAAAGAGACCGAAGTGAGATTCTATATGACACACATCATCTAGGAGTTCTATTGGGTGCTTCCAAATATATTTCTAAGCATATGGTACGTTCGAAGCAATTCGTGCACAAATCTTGTATCAAGATTAGCACTATCTCCAAACAAAGCAAACTTAGATTCCACTTGAGCCCCTTTACCTAGGAGTATCATCGGGTGCATCCAAAATGGTTTCTTAGCCTATGATGCATTAGGCACAAACTGTGTACCTATCTTGCACCAAAACTAACTCTATCTCCAAACAGACCAAAGCGAGATTCTATATGACACATGTCATCTAGGAGTTCTATTGGGGTGCGTCCAAATGGATTTCTTAGCATATGGTATGTTCCATGCAAACCGTGCACCTATCTTGCATCAAGATTAGCAATATCTCCAAACAGATCGAACCGACCTTCCACTTGAGCCTCTTCACCTAGGATTATCATCAGGTGCTTCCATAATGGTTTCCGAGCCTATGGTGCATCATGCGCAAACCATGCACCAATCTTGCACCTAAACTGTCTCCAAACAGATTGAAGCAAGATTCCATATGACACACATGATCTAGGAGTTCTATCGGGTGCGTCCATATTGATTTCTGAGAATACGGTACGTTCCATGCAAACCGTACACCTATCATTCATCAAGATTAGCACTATCTCCAAACAGACCGAACCGAGCTTTCACTTGAGCCTCTTCACCTAGGAGTACCATCGGGAACCACCACAACGATTTCTGAGCCTATGGTGCACTGGGCACAAACCATGCAACTATCTTGCACAGAAACTAATACTATCTCCAACTGGACTGAAGCGAGATTCCATATGATAAACTTCATCTAGTACTTACATCGGGTGCATCTACAGTTCCATCGGGTGTGTCCAAATTGATTTCTGAGCATATGGTATGTTCCATGCAAACCGTGCACCTATCTTGCATCAAGATTAGAACTATCTCCAAACAGACAGAACCAAGGTTCCACATGAGCCTCTTCACCAAGGAGTACCAACGCGTGCATCCAAAATAGTTTCTTAGCCTATGGTGCATTTGGCACAAACCGTGTACCTATCTTGCACCAAAACTAACACTATCTCCAAAGAGACCGAAGTGAAATTCTATATGACACACATCATCTATTAGTTCTATTGGGTGCTTCCAAATATATTTCTAAGCATATGGTACGTTCAATGCAATTCGTGCACCTATCTTGTATCAAGATTAGCACTATCTCCAAACAAAGCAAACTGAGCTTCCACTTGAGCCCCTTTACCCAGGAGTATCATCGGGTGCATCCAAAATGGTTTCTTAGCCTATGATGCATTAGGCGCAAACTGTGTACCTATCTTGCACCAAAACTAACTCTATCTCCAAATAGACCAAAGTGAGATTCCATATGACACATGTCATCTAGGAGTTCTATTGCGATGCATCCAAATAGATTTCTTAGCATATGGTATGTTCCATGAAAACCGTGCACCTTTCATCAAGATTAGCACTATCTCCAAACAGATCGAACCGACCTTCCACTTGAGCATCTTAAACTAGGAGTATTATCGGGTGCTTCCATAATGGTTTCCGAGCCTATGGTGCATTATGCGCAAACCATGCACCAATCTTGCACCTAAACTGTCTCCAAACAGATTGAAGCAAGATTCCATATGACACACATGATCTAAGAGTTCTATCGGGTGCGTCAAAATTGATTTCCGAGAATATGATATGTTCCATGCAAACGATACACCTATCTTGCATCAAGATTAGCACTATCTCCAAACAGACCGAACCGAGCTTTCACTTGAGCCTCTTCACCTAGGAGTACCATCGGGAACTTCCACAACAGTTTCTAAGCCTATGGTGCACTGGGCACAAACCATGCACCTATCTTGCACTGAAACTAATACTATCTCCTACTAGACTGAAGCGAGATTCCATATGATACACTTCATCTAGTAGTTCTATCGGGTGCATCTACAGTTCCATCAGGTGTGTCCAAATTGATTTCTGAACATATGGTATGTTCCATGCAATCCGTGCACCTATCTTGCATGAAAATTAGAACTATCTCCAAACAAACAGAACCAAGATTCCACATGAGCCTCTTCACCAAGGAGTACAATCGCGTGCGTCCAAAATAGTTTCTTAGCCTATGGTGCATTAGGCACAAACGTGTACCTATCTTGCACCAAAACTAACACTATCTCCCAAGAGACCGAAGTGAGATTCTATATGACACACGTCATCTAGGAGTTCTATTGGGTGCTTCCATATATATTTCCAAGCATATGGTACGTTCGATGCAATTCATGCACCTATCTAGCATCAAGATTAGCACTATCTCCAAGCAAAGCAAACTGAGCTTCCACTTGAGCCCCTTTACCTAGGAGTATCATCGGGTGCATCCCAAATGGTTTCTTAGCCTATGATGCATTAGGCGTAAACTATGTACCTATCTTGCACCAAAACTAACTCTGTCTCCGAACAGACCAAAGCGAGATTCCATATGACACATGTCATCTAAGAGTTCTATTGGGATGAGTCCAAATGGATTTCATAGCATATGGTATGTTCCATGCAAACCGTGCACCTATCTTGCATCAAGATTAGCACTATCTCCAAACAGATCGAACCGACCTTCCACTTGAGCCTCTTCACCTAGGATTATCATCGGGTGCTTCCATAATGGTTTCCGAGCCTATGGTGCATTATGCGCAAACCATGCACCAATCTTGCACCTAAACTGTCTCCAAACAGATTGAAGCGAGATTCCATATCACAGACATGATCTAGGAGTTCTATCGGGTGCGTCCAAATTGATTTCTGAGAATATGGTACGTTCCATGCAAAACGTACACCTATCTTTCATCAAGATTAGCACTATCTCCATACATACCAAACCAAGCTTTCACTTGAGCCTCTTCACCTACGACTATTATCAGGTGCTTCCATAATGGTTTCCGAGCCTATGGTGCATTATGCGCAAACCATGCACCAATCTTGCACCTAAACTGTCTCCAAACAGATTGAAGCGAGATTCCATATGACAAAAATGATCTAGGAGTTCTATCGGGTGCGTCCATATTGATTTCTGAGAATACGGTACGTTCCATGCAAACCGTACACCTATCATTCATCAAGATTAGCATTATCTCCAAACAGGCCGAACCGAGCTTTCACTTGAGCCTCTTCACCTAGGAGTACCATCGGGAACTTCCACAACGATTTCTGAGCCTATGGTGCACTGGGCACAAACCATGCAACTATCTTGCACCAAAACTAATACTATCTCCAACTGGACTGAAGCGAGATTCCATATGATAAACTTCATCTAGTACTTACATCGGGTGCATCTACAGTTCCATCGGGTGTGTCCAAATTGATTTCTGAGCATATGGTATGTTCCATGCAAACCGTGCACCTATCTTGCATCAAGATTAGAACTATCTCCAAACAGACAGAACCAAGGTTCCACATGAGCCTCTTCACCAAGGAGTACCAACGCGTGCGTCCAAAATAGTTTCTTAGCCTATGGTGCATTAGGCACAAACCGTGTACCTATCTTGCACCGAATCTAACACTATCTCCAAAGAGACCGAAGTGAGATTCCATATGACACACATCATCTAGGAGTTCTATTGGGTGCTTTCAAATATATTTCTGAGCATATGGTACGTTCGATGCTATTCGTGCACCCATCTTGTATCAAGATTAGCACTATCTCCATACAAAGCAAACTGAGCTTCCACTTCAGCCCCTTTACCCAGGAGTATCATCGGGTGCATCCAAAATGGTTTCTTAGCCTATGATGCATTAGGCGCAAACTATGTACCTATCTTGCACCAAAACTAACTCTGTCTCCAAATAGACCAAAGTGAGATTCCATATGACACATGTCATCTAGGAGTTCTATTGCGATGCATCCAAATAGATTTCTTAGCATATGGTATGTTCCATGAAAACCGTGCACCAATCTTGCATCAAGATTAGCACTATCTCCAAACAGATCGAACCGACCTTCCACTTGAGCCTCTTCACCTAGGAGTATTATCGGGTGCTTCCATAATGGTTTCCGAGCCTATGGTGCATTATGCGCAAACCATGCACCAATCTTGCACCTAAACTGTCTCCAAACAGATTGAAGCAAGATTCCATATGACACACATGATCTAGGAGTTCTATCGGGTGCGTCAAAATTGATTTCCGAGAATATGATATGTTGCATGCAAATCATACACCTATCTTGCATCAAGATTAGCACTATCTCCAAACAGACCGAACCGAGCTTTCACTTGAGCCTCTTCACCTAGGAGTACCATCGGGAACTTCCACAACAGTTTCTAAGCCTATGGTGCACTGGGCACAAACCATGCACCTATCTTGCACTGAAACTAATACTATCTCCTACTAGACTGAAGCGAGATTCCATATGATACACTTCATCTAGTAGTTCTATCGGGTGCATCTACAGTTCCATCAGGTGTGTCCAAATTGATTTCTGAACATATGGTATGTTCCATGCAATCCGTGCACCTATCTTGCATGAAGATTAGAACTATCTCCAAACAAACAGAACCAAGATTCCACATGAGCCTCTTCACCAAGGAGTACAATCGCGTGCGTCCAAAATAGTTTCTTAGCCTATGGTGCATTAGGCACAAACCGTGTACCTATCTTGCACCAAAACTAACACTATCTCCAAAGAGACCGAAGTGAGATTCTATATGACACACGTCATCTAGGAGTTCTATTGGGTGCTTCCATATATATTTCGAAGCATATGGTACGTTCGATGCAATTCATGCACCTATCTTGCATCAAGATTAGCACTATCTCCAAACAAAGCAAACTGAGCTTCCACTTGAGCCCCTTTACCTAGGAGTATAATCGGGTGCATCCAAAATGGTTTCTTAGCCTATGATGCATTAGGCGCAAACTGTGTACCTATCTTGCACCGAAACTAACTTTGCCTCCAAATAGACCAAAGCGAGATTGCATATGACACATGTCATCTAGGAGTTCTATTGCGAGGCATCCAAATAGATTTCTTAGCATATGGTATGTTCCATGAAAACCGTGCACCTATCTTGCATCAAGATTAGCACTATCTCCAAACAGATCGAACCGACCTTCAACTTGACCCTCTTCACCTAGGAGTATTATCGAGTGCTTCCATAATGGTTTCCGAACCTATGGTGCATTATGCGCAAACCATGCACCAATCTTGCACCTAAACTGTCTCCAAACAAACTGAAGCGAGATTCCATATCACAGACATGATCTAGGAGTTCTATCGGGTGCGTCCAAATTGATTTCTGAGAATATGGTACGTTCCATGCAAACCGTACACCTATCTTTCATCAAGATTAGCACTATCTCCATACATACCAAACCAAGCTTTCACTTGAGCCTCTTCACCTAGGAGTATTATCGGGTGCTTCCACAACAATTTCTAAGCCTATGGTGCATTATGCACAAACCATGCAACTATCTTGCACCGAAACTGTCTCCAAACAGATTGAAGCGAGATTCCATATGACACACATGATCTAGGAGTTCTATCGGGTGCGTCGAAATTGATTTCTGAGATTACGGTACATTCCATGCAAACCGTACATATATCTTTCATCAAGATTAGCAATATCTCCAAACAGACCGAACCGAGCTTTCACTTGAGCCTCTTAAACTAGGAGTACCATCGAGAACTTCCACAACGATTTCTGAGCCTATGGTGCGCTGGGCACAAACCATGCAACTATCTTGCACCGAAACTAATACTATCTCCAACTGGACTGAAGCGAGATTCCATATGATACACTTCATCTAGTAGTTCCATCGGGTGCATCTACAGTTCCATCTGGTGTGTCCAAATTGATTTCTGAGCATATGGTATGTTCTATGCAAACCGTGCACCTATCTTGCATCAAGATTAGAACTATCTCCAAACCGACAGAACCAAGGTTCCACATGAGCCTCTTCACCAAGGAGTACCAACACGTGCATCCAAAATAGTTTCTTAGCCTATGGTGCATTTGGCACAAACCGTGTACCTATCTTGCACCAAAACTAACACTATCTCCAAAGAGACCGAAGTGAGATTCGATATGACACACATCATCTAGGAGTTCTATTGGGTGCTTCCAAATATATTTCTGAGCATATGGTACATTCGATGCTATTCGTGCACCTATCTTGCATCTAGATTAGCACTATCTCCAAACAAAGCAAACTGAGCTTCCACTTGAGCCCCTTTACCCAGGAGTATCATCGGGTGCATCCAAAATGGTTTCTTAGCCTATGATGCATTAGGCGCAAACTGTGTACCTATCTTGCACAAAAACTAACTCTGTCTCCAAATAGACCAAAGTGAGATTCCATATGACACATGTCATCTAGGAGTTCTATTGCGATGCATCCAAATAGATTTCTTAGCATATGGTATGTTCCATGAAAACCGTGCACCTATCTTTCATCAAGATTAGCACTATCTCCAAACAGATCGAACCGACCTTCCACTTGAGCCTCTTCACCTAGGAGTATTATCGGGTGCTTCCATAATGGTTTCCGATCCTATGGTGCATTATGCGCAAACCATGCACCAATCTTGCACCTAAACTGTCTCCAAACAGATTGAAGCAAGATTCCATATGACACATACGCAGGGCATACGCAGGGATTCTGGGTCCCCGCGTCTTCAGCGATGCCATACACAGGGCCAAGTTCCCGGCACGATTCTGACAGCCCACCAACCTCGCCAAATACTCAGGGGAAACGAACCCTGAGCTCTGGGTGGCGGATTACCGCCTAGCATGCCAGCTGGGCGGCGCGGATGAC
>NW_018396459.1:9448-33193 GCF_000003195.3 Sorghum bicolor | reverse complement strand
CAGGATCTTTGTCGGGAACTTCCAGGGCACATACGTGCGCCCTGGGAACTCCTGGGACCTCAGGAGCTGCCAGCAGAAGCCTGACGAGTCCCTCCGAGACTTCATCAGGCGATTCTCCAAACAATGCACCGAGCTCGCCAACATCACGGACTCCGACGTGATCGGAGCCTTCATTTCCGGTACCACCTGCAAGGAGTTGGTACACGAGCTCGGACGCAAGACCCCCACTAGCACTAGCCAGCTGCTCGACATCGCCACCAACTTTGCCTCAGGCGAAGAGGCACTCGGCGCCATTTTCTCCGACGGCGCAGCCAAAGGGAAGTAGAAGGCCGAAGCCGCCGAAGCCTCGGGATCACGCGACCCCAAAAAGAAGAAGAAGGGTCGCAAGGGAAAGCAGGGTCAGTCGAACGACAATCTAGTCGCCGCGGCTGATCGCAAGAACCCCAAGAGGGCTCCTGCTGGCCCCGGTTTCTTCGACGAGATGTTGAAGAAGCCGTGCCCCTATCATAGGGGGCCAACCAAGCACACCCTCGAGGAGTGCACCGTCCTCCGTCGGTACTATACCGACATCATCACCAAGGAGAGTACCGAAGAGCCTCCCAAGGACAACGACCCCGAGGGGGAGGTCTTCCCCAAGATCAAGAACTGCCTTCTGATCTTTGGGGGACGCGCGGCTCGCCTCACCGCGAGTCAAAGGAAACGCGAACTCCGAGAAGTTTGCGCAGTCAGCACGGCCGCGCCCTCGTACCTCAAATGGTCCGAGAGCACGATCACGTTCGACAGACAGGATCACCCGGATCGGATCCCCAATCCCGGGAGCTATCCTCTAATCGTCGACCCCATCATCGCCGAGACCCGTCTCACTAAGGTGCTGATGGATGGAGGCAGCGGCCTCAACATCCTCTATGCCGAGACTCTGGCCCTCATGGGGATCAGCAAGTCCCGGCTGAGGAACGACACCTCACCATTCCACGGAGTGGTGCCGGGGCATCGTGCCCACCCCCCAGATCGATCTGTCCGTCTGCTTCGGGACCCCGACAACTTCAGACGGGAGGTCCTCACTTTCGACGTGGTTGGGTTCCCAGGGACCTACCACGCCATCCTGGGACGACCGTGCTACGCCAAGTTCATGGCCGTCCCTAACTACACCTACCTCAAGCTCAAGATGCCAGGGCCAAAGGGCATCATCACCGTCAGCACGACCAGTCAGCACGCCTACCAGTGCGACGTCGAGTGCATTGAGCAGGCCGAGGCTCTGGCTGAGTCTCTGGCCATTCTCACCGGCCTCGGCGACTGCGACCAGGACGTCCCCGACCCCAAGCGTCATGCCGGGAGCTTCGAGTCGGCAGAAGAGACCAAGCTGGTTTTCCTCGACCCTGGGACCTCTGAAGGCAAGGCGTTGAGGATTAGCTCCAGCCTCGACCCCAAATAGGAAGTGGTGCTCGTCGACTTTCTCCGCACAAACACCGATATATTTGCGTGGAGTCCCTCGGACATGCCTGGAATACCGAGGGAAGTCGCCGAGCGCTCCTTGGACATCCGAGCCGGCTCCAAACCCATGAAACAACGCCTGCGCCGATTCGACGAGGAGAAGCGCCGGGCCATCGGGGAGGAGATCCATAAGCTGCTGGCGGCCGGATTCATCAAGGAGGTATTCCATCCCGAGTAGTTAGCCAACCCTGTGCTAGTTAAAAAGAAAAATGGGAAGTGGAGGATGTGTGTAGACTACACTGGTTTAAATAAAGCATGTCCAAAGAATCCCTTTCCATTGCCTCGTATTGATCAGATAGTCGACTCCACCGCGGGATGTGAAATTTTGTCTTTTCTTGATGCTTACTCCGGCTACCACCAAATCAAGATGAAAGAGTCCGACCAGCTCGCGACTTCGTTCATCACCCCTTTCGGAATGTATTGTTACATAACCATGCCTTTTGGCCTCAAAAACGTGGGGGCTACATATCAACGATGTATGCTCCAGGTTTTTGGGAACCTTATAGGCAAAACGGTAGAGGCTTACGTAGACGACATCGTCGTCAAGTCCAGGAAAGCGAGCGGCCTGGTCACCGACCTGGAAGAAACATTCCGATGCCTTAGGGCGAAAGGGATCAGACTCAACCCCGAAAAGTGCGTTTTCGGTGTCCCCCGAGGCATGCTCCTTGGGTTTATTGTGTCTGAGCGAGGGATCGAGGCCAACCCAGAAAAGGTCTCGGCCATCGCAAACATGGGCCCCATTCGTAACCTAAAGGGAGTACAGAGGGTAATGGGATGTCTAGCTTCCCTAAGCCGTTTCATTTCTCGCCTCGGGGAAAAAGGGCTGCCTCTGTATAGGTTACTTAGGAAATCTGAGCACTTTTCCTGGACCCCCGAGGCCCAGGAAGCCCTTGACAAGCTCAAGGCTCTGCTCACCAACCCTCCCATCCTGGTGCCCCCCGCCGAGGGGGAACCACTTCTTCTCTACATCGCATCCACTGACCAGGTGGCCAGCGCGGCTATCGTGGTCGAGAGGAAGGAAGAAGGGCACGCCCTGCCGGTCCAAAGGCCGATATACTTCATCAGTGAAGTACTCTCCGACACAAAGACTCGATACCCCCAGATCCAAAAATTACTCTACGCTGTAGTGTTGGCCCGGCGCAAACTCCGACATTACTTTGAATCTCACCCGGTCTCAGTGGTCTCATCTTTCCCTTTGGGAGAAGTGATTCAGAACCGAGAGGCCAATGGAAGGATTGCCAAATGGGCCATAGAGCTCATGGGAGATGGGATCACCTATGAGCCTCGCAAAGCCATAAAGTCCCAGGTCCTGGCAGACTTTGTGGCGGAGTGGACTGGGACTCAGCTCCCACCACCACAAATCCAGCACGAATGCTGGACCATGTACTTCGACGGGTCTCTGATGAAAACTGGGGCCGGCGCGGGCCTTGTCTTCATCTCACCCCTCGGGGTAAGGATGCGATACGCAATCCGGCTCCATTTCCCTGCTTCGAACAACGCAGCAGAGTATGAGGCCCTTCTTAACGGTCTTCACGTCGCGATCAAACTCAGGATCAAGCGGCTCGACGTCCGAGGCGATTCTAGACTCGTCATCGATCAAGTCATGAAAGAGTCTAGCTGCCATGACCCCAAGATGAACGCGTACTGCAAAGCGGTTCGACGCCTGGAAGAGAAGTTCGACGGCCTCGAACTTAACCATGTGTTAAAGAAGTATAATGAGGCCGCCGACGCGCTCGCTAAGATGGCATCCGAGCGGGCCACGGTCCCCCCGGATGTTTTCGTCAGCGACCTCTACAAGCCCTCCGTCGACTACAAGGACGACGGGGGGTCGGACGAACCCCTAAGCAAACAGAGTGCCGACCCCAAAGACGCTGTCGCTCAAGAACAGGAGGCCATGGACTTCGAGCCAGAGCCACCTGCATCTGACGACTCGCCTGACTGGCGCTACCCTTTGCTTCAACGCCTGGTCGATGGCACTTTGCCCCTGGACCAGGCTGAGGCAAGGCGCGTGGCCCGTCGTGCCAAGACCTTTGTCCTCCTTGACATGGAAATGTACAAGCGCAGCCCCTCGGGCATCCTCATGCGTTGCATCCCACGTCAGGAGGGAGTCAAGCTCCTGCAGGACATACACTCGGGGGCTTGTGGCCATCACGCCGCACCTCGGACGTTGGTAGGAAATGCCTTCCGACAGGGTTTCTACTTGCCAACCGCTGTGGCCGACGCCACAGAGATCGTAAGGACCTGTGAGGGATGCCAGTTTTACGCTCGGCAGGTACATCAGCCCGCCCAGGCCTTGCAGACGATCCCCATCACCTGGCCTTTCGCTGTCTGGGGCCTCGACCTGGTCGGGCCTTTGCAGAAAGCGCCCGGAGGCTTCACCCACGTGCTTGTCGCAATCGACAAGTTCTCCAAGTGGATCGAGGTCCGACCTATCACAACGATCAAGGCCGAACAGGCGGTATTATTCTTCACGGATATCATCCATCGATTTGGAGTGCCGAACTCCATAATCACCGACAACGGCACACAGTTCACCGGGCGAAAGTTCCTGCAGTTCTGCGACAGACACCACATACGTGTGGACTGGGCGGCAGTGGCTCACCCCAAGACCAATGGTCAAGTGGAGCGCGCCAATGGCATGATCCTCCAGGGCCTGAAGCCCAGGATCTTCAACCGCCTGAACAAGTTTGGGATAAGGTGGCTCAAACAGCTACCGGCCGTCGTCTGGAGTCTGAGAACCTCCCGAAGCCGAGCCACGGGCTTCACCCCGTTCTTCATGGTCTATGGGTCGGAAGCCATCCTCCCCACTGACCTGGAGTACGGGTCTCCAAGGGTACAAGCCTACCACAAAAATAGCGGCAAGACGTTCCAAGAAGACGCGCTGGACCAGCTCGACGAAGCCAGGGACGTAGCCCTCCTGCACTCCGCCAAGTACCAGCAGGCCCTCCGCCGATACCATGCGCGGCGGATCCGAGGCCAAGCCTTTCAAGTCGGCGACTTGGTGCTAAGGCTCAGACAGAGCAACAAGAGTCGTCACAAGTTCACACCCCCCTGGGAAGGACCCTTCGTCATCGCCGAAGTCCTCCGACCCGGGACCTACAAGCTCGCCAATGAAGCAGGGGAGGTCTTCAAAAACGCATGGAACATAGAACAGCTACGTCGTTTTTTCCCTTAGAACTTTGTAAAAATTTCTTTGTTCATTACCTTCATGGAATAAATCAAAGTTTAAGTTATCAGAGAGCCTCGGACCTGCCAAGCAGAGTCCGAACCTCCCTCGGGGGCTACATGGGGGAACCCCCTATGTCGACTCCGAATCTTTTTCTTTTTTCGCGCAAGTTGAAAGAACCCCGACCCAAGGTCTTCCTCCTCCCTCCTAAAAAGACTTAAGAAACCGAAAATCCGTCCCCTAAATCTTAAGGCATGAGCCGGAGGTAGTATCTGCGCTCACAAGCAAAGACCGCCTCTACTCACCTTAGATTCGGGAACGAATTCGGGCTTCCAAGAGTTACTAAGGAAAAAGGAAAAGCACTTAGGCTCGGGGAATCTGGCTAGCGCAAAACTCTAAGTAGCTCACCCGACCTCGCGCTGCCGAGGTCGGATCGGCATAAGGAGAAAGAAAACAGCTTAAAGAGCAATTGCACAAATATCTACATTAACATTGTGTATATATATTACAAGGCCCACCGGCCTCAACACCCACAAAAAGAAAAGAAACCTAAGGGTCCTGCTGCCCTGTCTACTCAGGTCCTCAAGCCCCAAGGGGCGGAAGCTCCACCTCGTCGTCGAAGAAGGTGGCCAAGGCATCTCCGGGGGCAGCCACGGCGTCTTCAAGCCTCTGCACCTCCTCCTGGGACTCAGCCTCATCATCCGGGAGAACATAGCCCTCACAGACTGCCGACAAATCAATGCCGGCATAGTGAGAGCTCACCACCGCCAGGGCTTTCTTCACCCCGGCGTGGAGTGCCTCTTTCATCCTCTCCCCGGCCCGGGAGTAAAGGGCTTCGACCCGACTCCGCAGCGATGACCCCGACGCCGATACCCCGAGCCCCTCACACGCAGAGGTGACCACGGCTTCAAGAGCCGAGCGGTCTGAAGCCTCGGCGTCAGGGGACCTTTGCAGGGCCTCGGCGGTAGAGGCCGTCTCGACCACCTTCCTCTCCAATTCTGGTTGAAAAATAGAGTAAGAAGCAAAAAGTCAAGAAAGGCAAACTCAAAAAGTATAAAGGAGTCCAGGGTAAAGAGCGCAAGTCTTACCCTCGGCACGCTTCTCGTGCTCCGCCGAGCTCTTATGCCAGCGGGCCACCTCGCTCAGAGCCCCGGCCAGGTCGTTCTGGGCTTGGTTCAAGGCAAGATCTTTCTCGGCGAGCAAAGCTTCAAGCCGAGCGACCTCACCCTTGTACCCCTCAGCCGTCGCCTTCTGCCCCTCAGACTCTTAGGTGAGGACCCCAATCCTCTCCTCCAGGGGGGCGACCTTGTCCCGGGCCTCCCGAGCCTCGGTGGCCAGTGCCGAGCATTTCTGCCGAAGCTCGGCAGAAATCTCGCACTCCTTCGCGAGCTCCCCCTCGGCCGCCTCCCTGGCAGCCCTCTCGCTCTCAAAGGACGCCCAAGCATCCTTCTCCCGACAGAGAAATACCGACTTCTCCTGGGAGGTGGCCTTGAGCGCCTACAAGATCAGAGGTCACCTAGGGAGTAAATATCGCAAAACAAGGCCAAAACTACTTCACAACACGGATAAAAATCTTACCTGAGCCAAATTAAACATGTCACGGCCCACGAGCTGGGTAGCTCGGTTGAGGGCCTTGACACCGGCGCGCCCACACGCATCCAGACCCTGCCAGAGGTAATTCTCTGACGGGTCATCCAGGACAAATCTGGCTCCCCCTCGGCATCGCCGAGGTTGGGCCAGATTACGGGACTCTTGCCCCATCCAGCTTCCTCCTCCCTTCCCACCGCGGGGGCCTCGGGCGCCGCACTGGACACCACGATGGCTCGGCCTTCCTCAGCGCGCGCAGGCCGGGCCGCACCTCCAAGGTCAGCGTCCTCCGGTCCTTGGGGCTTCGGCGCCCCCGTGTCTTGCCCCTGGTGGCGCCCTGCCTCCTCGTAGCCTGGAGGCGGCGGAGACACGGGCCTAGCTAACCCGGGAGTTGACTGAGCCCCCCTCTTCACAGCTTTCAGGGGGGCCAGCGCCACCGAAGGCGCCTTTTGCTTACGGCTGGGGGAACAACATCAAGTTAGAAGAAAGAGAAAAACAAAAAATCGGCAGAAGGATCAGGAATCCTATCTTTACCTCGCCCGGGGAGCAGACTTCTTATGGGAGCCCGGGGCTCCTTGGGGGTCTCCTGCGGCGCCAGGGGCCGACGGTCGGACACCCGCCTCGCCGGCCGACGCCACAGGGGGCACCATGATGGCCTCGGCCTGCGACGCCTCCACGGGGGCGCCAGCTCCCGTCCCAGACGCTGGGGTAGGCTCGGCCGGACCCTCCGGCGCTACCAATTGAGGGGCCTCCTCGGGCTCGGCCTCCGACGCTTTCTCCCCCTCTTTGAGGCCCACGGGGGCTGAATCTTCATGAGGGGCGCTATCCTCGTCAACCACAACGATGTGGGGGACGGGCTGCCCGCCCCTCGGCGCCTGGGTCCCCTGGGGGGCCTCCGACCCCCCTCGGGCCTTCGACCCCTCCGGGGCTTCGGTTCCCCCGCCGGCCGGAGGGATAACGTCGTCCTCCTCCATCAGCTCGTTGAGCCAGTCGACGTTGCTGCCCCCGCCCTCTATCTCCGAGACTGAAGTCTCAGGAGACGGAGGCGGGGCGACCCCCGCCTTCTCGGCCTCACGGCGGTTCTTGGAGGCGATCTCCCGCCTCTCCGCCCTTCGCGCCGCCTTGGCTTTCTTGCCTTCCTTGACCTTCTTTTGCTCCTCGTTCCGGGCCCGATTCTTGGCCCGGATCTCTTTGTCCTCTAGGACAGGGGGTGGGGAGTCCTTGATGGCCCCGATCCCCTGAGCAAACGGATCAACAGGGAATCAAGCGAAAGAAAGAACGAGGGCAAGAAATCAAAATAAAGGACACCTTCTTACCAGGGAAATGTAGCCCTTTTCAGGGCGCATCGGAACCACTCGGGAGTTCTTCATCTCCGAGGAAGTCGTCCTCTCCACCCGGGCGGTGATGTCCGAAGCCGATATCGGCTCGGCTAACATCCTCGTCCCTGCCCAGGGGCCCCCCGGGTCATCTCGAACATGGGCATTCGCCGCTGCGCCAGCGGAAGCAAACTCCTCTTGTGGAAGGCGATTGCCACCGTGGCCGCGGTGACTTCGGCATCTCGCAGCTTCTGAAGCCCCGCGAGAAGCGGGGCGAGCTTCTTCTGCTCCTCGGCCGGAGCACCCCACGCCCACTTCATGGGAACCTCCGTCACCATTTTCCCGGTGTACTTCGGCAGCAGGCCGCCGTCGTTCCGGAGGTAGAACCACCCGCTCTGCCACCCCCGGTTTGACGAGGGCATCGAACTCCAGATGTACAGCCCGGCCCGCAGGGGGAATTTCTCCTTCCCCACGTAACGGGCCGCCATCTCCGCCTTGAAGAGGTGAAGCCAGAGATTCCAGTTGACTGGACCCCCCAGGAATCCCTCACAGACCGTGGTAAAGACGGCAGCCTGCATCACCGAGTTTGGGTTCAGGTTGTGTAACTCCACCTCGTAGTAGTGGAGGATGGCCCTGATCAGACGGCCGGCCGGAACCCCGAACCCCCGGTCTAAGAACGACAGGAAGCACACCACATAACCCGGAGGCGGGTTTGGCTCCCTGTCGTTCGCCGAGGGAACGATCCATTCCGGGAAACCGACGTCCTTGAGAGGGCGGACAATCCCGGCCCTCACGCGCGCCTCCAGCGCGGACTTGGTTACATTGCTGGGTGGCCACGCCTCAACGCCGGCCATGGCTTTGGGAGGAAGAGGTGTATCCGCGCGGCGGAAGTAGAGGAGATGGAGGCAGAAGAAGGGGCAGGAGGCAAAGGCTTTGTGGCGCAGGAACGAGAAGAGAGAAATCAAGCCCCCAGCAGCCGCTTTTATAGGAGGGGGCGAGCCACGACCACGCAAGGCCAAGCAGGAGAGAGAGCAACCGTCGCCCACTCAGGTGAAAAACTCGAAGCGCCAACTCCCTTCGATTCCCGCGCCCGCCGCACGCGCGCATTAATTTCACAGGCGAGACGTCCCATCCAGCCGGGGCGAGACGGCACGGCCGTTTCGAGTCCCCGCGTGCCGCGCCTCAAAAGGAGCACCCTGAAAAGTTATGTCAGGGCGGTTCCTTCCAGAGGGACGCGGCGCCCGACCCCCCGCAGACCAAGCGTCACAGGGAGGTCTCCGTCGGGCGCAATTTTCCGTCTCGCCCGACCCAATCAAGACCCCGAGCTGAAGTTGCAAGGCGGTCTCCGTCGGACGCAGTTTCCCGTCTCGCCCGACCCCTAAAACTACAAAATGAGTATGAAAAAAAGCCTTTCGAGGCCCAATATCCCCAGGCCATGGCCACCTACGTTCCAGAGGTTGCGAGACTGACCTGCGACACAGGTTCGAACAGTCGCCTCAGGATGACTGAGCGAGGGATGACTGGAGATGAGCACAATAGAGGCCAAGGACCGAGCCCAGCAGGGAGACGGCACATCTTTGCAAGTCATATCCGAGACCCATGCGGGTGTCACGTGAGTGGGATCCCATCGAGGGAGGCATCGAGCCCTCGGAACCTAACGAACGGTTCCGACATCCACCGTGACTGCCCTCGGGTACTTTTTGAGATGTGCCCATAAGGCCACTAGCCGACCCCTATCGAACGGGACTCGGACATCCACTCGGATCTACCCGCCTGCAGCTCCCGGGAAGCGTCGTCACTCGCCCACCGAGGGTAGTACGGCACAACCCACCCCTCCTCCGAGCGAAAGGAAGAATGAGGGACGAAATTACAAGACGAGGAAGAACCTGATCGACCCTTGCGGGGAAAGGGCTCGGAGGCTCCCTCGCAATATGGGAACGGGCACTACGTGTAAAGAACACGCAACCTATCCCTGAAAACACTCCAGACTATAGCTGTCAAAGGGTGAAAGCCTTTGAAGGAATAACATCATTCCTCCAAAAGGCTCGGGGGCTACACCCGGCGGGTGCGCTCACGCGCACCCCCCGGAGAAAGGTAAAAGCTCCTAGTCAACTACAGTCCCTGGGGAGAGAACCTCTAAAGAGGTGACTTCACCCCTTCCGAGGCTCGGGGGCTACTGTTGGGTACCATAATAAGGGATACCCAAACCAGAGCAATAAAAAACGCAAAGAAACATACTAACCACAATCATCAGGGCCTCGAACGTAGGTTTCGACTCGCCCGACCCCTCAGGGCCTCGGACGCAGGTTCCGACTCGCCCGACCCCTCAGGGCCTCGGACGCAGGTTCCGACTCGCCCGACCCCTCAGGGCCTCGGACGCAGGTTCCGACTCGCCCGACCCCTCAGGGCATCGGACGCAGGATCCGACTCGCCCGACCCCTCAGGGCCTCGGACGCACGTTCCGACTCGCCCGACCCCGTCCAGGCTCGGGCGCCGGACCCCACCCCGCTTGGGCAGCAAGACTTCCACCGCACGGCACCCGTACTCACGACATGATGGACGCGATAGCTCCCATAACGTGGCAGGGCAAGGTGACGACTGTTTCAACCACCCTGAGCACCGCGGCAGGGCAGGGTGCCGACTGTTCCAACCACCCCGGTCACTGTGGCCTTACCTCCGTCACTATACATCCTTACCCCTCTCACTGTAGCACACTGCCGCACAGTAGAAAGGGAATGGGAGAGGTTAATCAGCACCACTATTGGAGGTCACTTCCCACTGCCGACAGCATATGCAGCAGTGCCGGCGACCCGACCTCCGCAACTCCTACAGGGCTCGGTAACACTCTATAGGAACAGCCATACTGCCGACCATCCCCCAAGGACGAGATGGGCCAGCTCCAACAGGGTCGGGACTGTGGTTTCACCGTTCCGTCCAGGGAAATTAACTCATGTAAATCTTTGTCTCCCCTTTAGACTATAAAAGGGGAGCCAGGGCCAGAAGGCTCAGAGACGCTCACAACACTCTTTCACAGAGCAGCTACCCGCACTCTGTCCGCACCAAGCCGAGACCTGGGACTTAGCCCTCTCTCGCAACCTCCTTGTATCCCCTACTACGATCACCTTTGGGTGCAAAGTTATACAGAGCCCCGAATCTCACTGGACGTAGGGCATTCTTGACCCGAACCAGTATAAACCCTCTGTGTCTCACTTGCATCACCATCCAAGCTTGGTCAGTCACACAGACTTATACTTGTTAGTGCCTAGACCGCGAGTCTAGACGCCGACAACATGTCTTCTAGGAGTTCTATTGGCGTGCGTCCAAATGGATTTCTTAGCATATGGTATGTTCCATGCAAACCGTGCACCTATCTTGCATCAAGATTAGCACTATCTCCAAATAGATCGAACCGACCTTCCACTTGAGCCTCTTCACCTATTATTATCATCGGGTGCTTGCATAAAGGTTTCTGAGCCTATGGTGCATTATGCGCAAACCATGCACCAATCTTGCACCTAAACTAACACTGTCTCCAAACAGATTGAAGCGAGATTCCATATGAAACACATGATCTAGGAGTTCTATCGGGTGCGTCCAAATTGATTTCTGAGAATATGGTACGTTCCATGCAAACCATGCACCTATCTTGCATCAAGATTAGCACTATCTCCAAACAGATCGAACTGACCTTCCACTTGAGCCTCTTCACATAGGATTATCATCGGGTGCTTCCATAATGGTTTCTGAGCCTATGGTGCATTATGCGCAAACCATGCACTAATCTTGCACCTAAACTAACACTGTCTCCAAACAGATTGAAGCGTGATTCCATATGACACACATTATCTAGGAGTTCTATCGGTTGCGTACAGATTGATTTCTAAGAATATGGTACGTTCCATGCAAACCGTACACCTATCTTTCATCAAGATTAGCACTATCTCCAAACAGACCGAACCGAGCTTTCACTAGAGCCACTTCACCTAGGAGTACCATCTGGAACTTCCACAACGGTTTCTGAGCCTATGGTGCACTGGGAACAAACCATGCACCTATCTTGCACCAAAACTAATACTATCTCCAACTAGACTAAAGCGAGATTCCATATGATACACTTCATCTAGTAGTTCCATCGGATGCATCTACAGTTCCATTGGGTGTGTCCAAATTGATTTCTCAGCATATGGTATGTTCCATGCAAACCGTGCACCTATCTTGCATCAAGATTCGAACTATCTCCAAACAGATAGAACCAAGATTCCATAATGGTATCCGAGCCTATGGTGCACAAACCATGCACCAATCTTGCACCTAAACTAACACTGTCTCCAAACAGATTGAAGCAAGATTCCATATGACACACATGATCTAGGAGTTCTATCGGGTGCGTCCAAATTGATTTCTGAGAATATGGTATGTTCCATGCAAACCGTATACCTATCTTGCATCAAGATTAGCACTATCTCCAAACAGATCGAACCGACCTTCCACTTGAGCCTCTTCACCTAGGATTATCATCGGGTGCTTGCATAATGGTTTCTGAGCCTATGGTGCATTATGCGCAAACCATGCACCAATCTTGCACCTAAACTAACACTGTCTCCAAACAGATTGAAGCGAGATTCCATATGAAACACATGATCTAGGAGTTCTATCGGGTGCGTCCAAATTGATTTCTGAGAATATAGTTAGTTACATGCAAACCGTGCACCTATCTTGCATCAAGAATAGTACTATCTCCAAACAGATCGAACCGACCTTCCACTTGAGCCTCTTCACCTAGGATTATCATCGGGTGCTTCCATAATGGTTTCTGAGCCTATGGTGCATTATGCGCAAACCATGCACCAATCTTGCACCTAAACTAACAATGTCTCTAAACAGATTGAAGCGAGATTCCATATGACACACATGATCTAGGAGTTCTATCGGGTGCGTCCAAATTGATTTATGAGAATATGGTATGTTCCATGCAGACCGTGCACCTATCTTTCATCAAGATTAGCACTATCTCCAAACAGACCGAACCGAGCTTTCACTTGAGCCTCTTCACCTAGGAGTACCATCAGCAACTTCCACAACAATATCTGAGCCTATGGTGCACTGGGCACAAACCATGCAACTATCTTGCACCGAAACTAATACTATCTCCAACTGGACCGAAGCGAGATTCCATATGATACACTTCATCTAGTAGTTCCATCAGGTGCATCTACAGTTCCATCGGGTGTGTCCAAATTGATTTCTGAGCATATGGTATGTTCCATGCAAACCGTGCACCTATCTTGCATCAAGATTAGAACTATCTCCAAATAGACAGAACCAAGATTCCACATGAGCCTCTTCACCAAGGAGTACCATCGCGTGCGTCCAAAATAGTTTCTTAGCCTATGGTGCATTAGGCACAAACCGTGTACCTATCTTGCACCGAAACTAACACTATCTCCAAAGAGACTGAAGTGAGATTCTATATGACATACGTCATCTAGGAGTTCTATTGGGTGCTTCCAAATATATTTCTAAGCATATGGTACGTTCGATGCAATTCGTGCACCTATCTTGCATCAAGATTAGCACTATGTCCAAACAAAGCAAACTGAGCTTCCACTTGAGCCCCTTTACCTAGGAGTATCATCGGGTGCATCCAAAATGGTTTCTTAGCCTATGATGCATTAGGAGAAAACTGTGTACCTATCTTGCACCAAAACTAACTCTGTCTCCAAACAGACCAAAGCGAGATTCTATATGACACGTAATCTAGGAGTTCTATTGGGATGCGTCTAAATGGATTTCTTAGCATATGGTATGTTCCATGCAAACCGTGCACCTATTTTGCATCAAGAATAGTACTATCTCCAAACAGATCGAACCGACCTTCCACTTGAGCCTCTTCACCTAGGATTATCATCGGGTGCTTCCATAATGGTTTCTGAGCCTATGGTGCATTATGCGAAAACCATGCACCAATCTTGCACCTAAACTAACACTGTCTCTAAACAGATTGAAGCGAGATTCCATATGACACACATGATCTAGGAGTTCTACCGGGTGCGTCCAAATTGATTTATGAGATTATGGTATGTTCGACGCAAACCGTACACCTATCTTTCATCAAGATTAGCACTATCTCCAAACAGACCGAACCGAGCTTTCACTTGAGCCTCTTCACCTAGGAGAACCATCGGCAACTTCCACAACGATTTCTGAGCCTATGGTGCACTGGGCACAAACCATGCAACTATCTTGCACCGAAACTAATATTATCTCCAACTGGATTGAAGCGAGATTCCATATGATACACTTCATCTAGTAGTTCCATCAGGTGCATCTACAGTTCCATCGGGTGTGTCCAAATTGATTTTTGAGCATATGGTATGTTCCATGCAAACCGTGCACCTATCTTGCATCAAGATTAGAACTATCTCCAAACAGACAGAACCAAGATTCCACATTAGCCTCTTCACCAAGGAGTACCATCGCGTGCATCCAAAATAGTTTCTTAGCCTATGGTGCATTAGGCACAAACCGTATACCTATCTTGCACCGAAACTAACACTATCTCCAAATAGACTGAAGTGAGATTCTATATGACACACGTCATCTAGGAGTTCTATTGGGTGCTTCCAAATATATTTCTAAGCATATGGTACGTTCAATGCAATTCGTGCACCTATCTTGCATCAAGATTAGCACTATGTCCAAACAAAGCAAACTGAGCTTCCACTTGAGCCCCTTTACCCAGGAGTATCATCGGGTGCATCCAAAATGGTTTCTTAGCCTATGATGCATTAGGAGAAAACTGTGTACCTATCTTGCTCCAAAACTAACTCTGTCTCCAAACGGACCAAAGCGAGATTCTATATGACACATGTCATCTAGGAGTTCTATTGGGATGCGTCTAAATGGATTTCTTAGCATATGGTATGTTCCATGCAAACCGTGCACCTATCTTGCATCAAGAATAGTACTTTCTCCAAACAGATCGAACCGACCTTCCACTTGAGCCTCTTCACCTAGGATTATCATCGGGTGCTTCCATAATGGTTTCTGAGCCTATGGTGCATTATGCGCAAACCATGCACCAATCTTGCACCTAAACATACAATGTCTCTAAACAGATTGAAGCGAGATTCCATATGACACACATGATCTAGGAGTTCTATCGGGTGCGTCCAAATTGATTTATGAGAATATGGTATGTTCGACGCAAACCGTACACCTATCTTTCATCAAGATTAGCACTATCTCCAAACAGACCGAACCGAGCTTTCACTTGAGCCTCTTCACCTAGGAGAACCATCGGCAACTTCCACAACGATTTCTGAGCCTATGGTGCACTGGGCACAAACCATGCAACTATCTTGCACCGAAACTAATACTATCTCCAACTGGACCGAAGCGAGATTCCATATGATACACTTCATCTAGTAGTTCCATCAAGTGCATGTACAGTTCCATCGGGTGTGTCCAAATTGATTTCTGAGCATATGGTATGTTCCATGCAAACCGTGCACCTATCTTGCATCAAGATTAGAACTATCTCCAAACAGACAGAACCAAGATTCCACATGAGCCTCTTCACCAAGGAGTACCATCGCGTGCGTCCAAAATAGTTTCTTAGCCTATGGTGCATTAGGCACAAACCGTGTACCTATCTTGCACCGAAACTAACACTATCTCCAAAGAGACTGAAGTGAGATTCTATATGACATACGTCATCTAGGAGTTCTATTGGGTGCTTCCAAATATATTTCTAAGCATATGGTACGTTCGATGCAATTCGTGCACCTATCTTGCATCAAGATTAGCACTATGTCCAAACAAAGCAAACTGAGCTTCCACTTGAGCCCCTTTACCTAGGAGTATCATCGGGTGCATCCAAAATGGTTTCTTAGCCTATGATGCATTAGGCGCAAACTGTGTACCTATCTTGCACCAAAACTAACGCTGTCTCCAAACAGACCAAAGCGAGATTCTCTATGACACGTAATCTAGGAGTTCTATTGGGATGCGTCTAAATGGATTTCTTAGCATATGGTATGTTCCATGCAAACCGTGCACCTATTTTGCATCAAGAATAGCACTATCTCCAAACAGATCGAACAGACCTTCCACTTGAGCCTCTTCACCTAGGATTATCATCGGGTGCTTCCATAATGGTTTCTGAGCCTATGGTGCATTATGCGCAAACCATGCACCAATCTTGCACCTAAACTAACACTGTCTCTAAACAGATTGAAGCGAGATTCCATATGACACACATGATCTAGGAGTTCTATCGGGTGCGTCCAAATTGATTTATGGGATTATGGTATGTTCGACGCAAACCGTACACCTATCTTTCATCAAGATTAGCACTATCTCCAAACAGACCGAACCGAGCTTTCACTTGAGCCTCTTCACCTAGGAGAACCATCGGCAACTTCCACAACGATTTCTGAGCCTATGGTGCACTGGGCACAAACCAAGCAACTGTCTTGCACCGAAACTAATACTATCTCCAACTGGACCGAAGCGAGATTCCATATGATACACTTCATCTAGTAGTTCCATCAGGTGCATCTACAGTTCCATCGGGTGTGTCCAAATTGATTTTTGAGCATATGGTATGTTCCATGCAAACCGTGCACCTATCTTGCATCAAGATTAGAACTATCTCTAAACAGACAGAACCAAGATTCCACATGAGCCTCTTCACCAAGGAGTACCATCGCGTGCGTCCAAAATAGTTTCTTAGCCTATGGTGCATTAGGCACAAACCGTATACCTATCTTGCACCGAAACTAACACTATCTCCAAATAGACTGAAGTGAGATTCTATATGACACACGTCATCTAGGAGTTCTATTGGGTGCTTCCAAATATATTTCTAAGCATACGGTACGTTCGATGCAATTTGTGCACCTATCTTGCATCAAGATTAGCACTATGTCCAAACAAAGCAAACTGAGCTTCCACTTGAGCCCCTTTACCCAGGAGTATCATCGGGTGCATCCAAAATGGTTTCTTAGCCTATGATGCATTAGGCGTAAACTGTGTACCTATCTTGCTCCAAAACTAACTCTGTCTCCAAACGGACCAAAGCGAGATTCTATATGACACATGTCATCTAGGAGTTCTATTGGGATGCGTCTAAATGGATTTCTTAGCATACGGTATGTTCCATGCAAACCGTGCACCTATCTTGCATCAAGAATAGTACTTTCTCCAAACAGATCGAACCGACCTTCCACTTGAGCCTCTTCACCTAGGATTATCATCGGGTGCTTCCATAATGGTTTCTGAGCCTATGGTGCATTTTGCGCAAACCATGCACCAATCTTGCACCTAAACATACAATGTCTCTAAACAGATTGAAGCGAGATTCCATATGACACACATGATCTAGGAGTTCTATCGGGTGCGTCCAAATTGATTTATGAGAATATGGTATGTTCCATGCAGACCGTACACCTATCTTTCATCAAAATTAGCACTATCTCCAAACAGACCGAACCGAGCTTTCACTTGAGCCTCTTCACCTAGGAGTACCATCAGCAACTTCCACAACAATATCTGAGCCTATGGTGCACTGGGCACAAACCATGCAACTATCTTGCACCGAAACTAATACTATCTCCAACTTGGATCGAAGCGAGATCCATATGATACACTTCATCTAGTAGTCCATCAGGTGCATCTACAGTTCCATCGGGTGTGTCAAATTGATTTTTGAGCATATGGTATGTTCCATGCAAACCGTGCACCTATCTTGCATCGAGATTAGAACTATCTCTAAACAGACAGAACCAAGATTCCACATGAGCCTCTTCACCAAGGAGTACCATCGCGTGCGTCCAAAATAGTTTCTTAGCCTATGGTGCATTAGGCACAAACCGTATACCTATCTTGCACCGAAACTAACACTATCTCCAAATAGACTGAAGTGAGATTCTATATGACACACGTCATCTAGGAGTTCTATTGGGTGCTTCCAAATATATTTCTAAGCATACGGTACGTTCGATGCAATTCGTGCACCTATCTTGCATCAAGATTAGCACTATGTCCAAACAAAGCAAACTGAGCTTCCACTTGAGCCCCTTTACCCAGGAGTATCATCGGGTGCATCCAAAATGGTTTCTTAGCCTATGATGCATTAGGCGTAAACTGTGTACCTATCTTGCTCCAAAACTAACTCTGTCTCCAAACGGACCAAAGCGAGATTCTATATGACACATGTCATCTAGGAGTTCTATTGGGATGCGTCTAAATGGATTTCTTAGCATACGGATTGTTCCATGCAAACCGTGCACCTAACTTGCATCAAGAATAGTACTTTCTCCAAACAGATCGAACCGACCTTCCACTTGAGCCTCTTCACCTAGGATTATCATCGGGTGCTTCCATAATGGTTTCTGAGCCTATGGTGCATTTTGCGCAAACCATGCACCAATCTTGCACCTAAACATACAATGTCTCTAAACAGATTGAAGCGAGATTCCATATGACACACATGATCTAGGAGTTCTATCGGGTGCGTCCAAATTGATTTATGAGAATATGGTATGTTCGACGCAAACCGTACACCTATCTTTCATCAAGATTAGCACTATCTCCAAACAGACCGAACCGAGCTTTCACTTGAGCCTCTTCACCTAGGAGAACCATCGGCAACTTCCACAACGATTTCTGAGCCTATGGTGCACTGGGCACAAACCATGCAACTGTCTTGCACCGAAACTAATACTATCTCCAACTGGACCGAAGCGAGATTCCATATGATACACTTCATCTAGTAGTTCCATCAGGTGCATCTACAGTTCCATCGGGTGTGTCCAAATTGATTTTTGAGCATATGGTATGTTCCATGCAAACCGTGCACCTATCTTGCATCAAGATTAGAACTATCTCCAAATAGACAGAACCAAGATTCCACATGAGCCTCTTCACCAAGGAGTACCATCGCGTGCGTCCAAAATAGTTTCTTAGCCTATGGTGCATTAGGCACAAACCGTATACCTATCTTGCACCGAAACTAACACTATCTCCAAATAGACTGAAGTGAGATTCTATATGACACACGTCATCTAGGAGTTCTATTGGGTGCTTCCAAATATATTTCTAAGCATACGGTACGTTCGATGCAATTCGTTCACCTATCTTGCATCAAGATTAGCACTATGTCCAAACAAAGCAAACTGAGCTTCCACTTGAGCCCCTTTACCCAGGAGTATCATCGGGTGCATCCAAAATGGTTTCTTAGCCTATGATGCATTAGGCGTAAACTGTGTACCTATCTAGGAGTTCTATTGGAATGCGTCTAAATGGATTTCTTAGCATACGGTATGTTCCATGCAAACCGTGCACCTATCTTGCATCAAGAATAGTACTTTCTCCAAACAGATCGAACCGACCTTCCACTTGAGCCTCTTCACCTAGGATTATCATCGGGTGCTTCCATAATGGTTTCTGAGCCTATGGTGCATTTTGCGCAAACCATGCACCAATCTTGCACCTAAACTAACAATGTCTCTAAACAGATTGAAGCGAGATTCCATATGACGCACATGATCTAGGAGTTCTATCGGGTGCGTCCAAATTGATTTATGAGAATATGGTATGTTCCATGCAGACCGTACACCTATCTTTCATCAAGACTAGCACTATCTCCAAACAGACCGAACCGAGCTTTCACTTGAGCCTCTTCACCTAGGAGTACCATCAGCAACTTCCACAACAATATCTGAGCCTATGGTGCACTGGGCACAAACCATGCAACTATCTTGCACCGAAACTAATACTATCTCCAACTGGACCGAAGCGAGATTCCATATGATACACTTCATCTAGTAGTTCCATCAAGTGCATGTACAGTTCCATCGGGTGTGTCCAAATTGATTTCTGAGCATATGGTATGTTCCATGCAAACCGTGCACCTATCTTGCATCAAGATTAGAACTATCTCCAAACAGACAGAACCAAGATTCCACATGAGCCTCTTCACCAAGGAGTACCATCGCGTGCATCCAAAATAGTTTCTTAGCCTATGGTGCATTAGGCACAAACCGTGTACCTATCTTGCACCGAAACTAACACTATCTCCAAAGAGACTGAAGTGAGATTCTATATGACATACGTCATCTAGGAGTTCTATTGGGTGCTTCCAAATATATTTCTAAGCATATGGTACGTTCGATGCAATTCGTGCACCTATCTTGCATCAAGATTAGCACTATGTCCAAACAAAGCAAACTGAGCTTCCACTTGAGCCCCTTTACCTAGGAGTATCATCGGGTGCATCCAAAATGGTTTCTTAGCCTATGATGCATTAGGCGCAAACTATGTACCTATCTTGCACCAAAACTAACTCTGTCTCCAAACAGACCAAAGCGAGATTCTATATGACACGTCATCTAGGAGTTCTATTGGGATGCGTCTAAATGGATTTCCTAGCATATGGTATGTTCCACGCAAACCGTACACCTATCTTTCATCAAGATTAGCACTATCTCCAAATAGACCGAACCGAGCTTTCACTTGAGCCTCTTCACCTAGGATTATCATCGGGGTGCTTCCATAAAGGTTTCTGAGCCTATGGTGCATTATGCGCAAACCATGCACCAATCTTGCACCTAAACTAACACTGTCTCTAAACAGATTGAAGCGAGATTCCATATGACACACATGATCTAGGAGTTCTATCGGGTGCGTCCAAATTGATTTATGAGAATATGGTATGTTCCATGCAGACCGTACACCTATCTTTCATCAAGATTAGCACTATCTCCAAACAGACAGAACCGAGCTTTCACTTGAGCCTCTTCACCTAGGAGAACCATCGGCAACTTCCACAACGATTTCTGAGCCTATGGTGCACTGGGCACAAACCATGCAACTATCTTGCACCGAAACTCATACTATCTCCAACTGGACCGAAGCGAGATTCCATATGATACACTTCATCTAGTAGTTCCATCAGGTGCATCTACAGTTTCATCGGGTGTGTCCAAATTGATTTTTGAGCATATGGTATGTTCCATGCAAACCGTGCACCTATCTTGCATCAAGATTAGAACTATCTCCAAACAGACAGAACCAAGATTCCACATTAGCCTCTTCACCAAGGAGTACCATCGCGTGCGTCCAAAATAGTTTCTTATCCTATGGTGCATTAGGCACAAACCGTATACCTATCTTGCACCGAAACTAACACTATCTCCAAATAGACTGAAGTGAGATTCTATATGACACACATCATCTAGGAGTTCTATTGGGTGCTTCCAAATATATTTCAAAGCATATGGTACGTTCAATGCAATTCGTTCACCTATCTTGCATCAAGATTAGCACTATGTCCAAACAAAGCAAAGTGAGCTTGCACTTGAGCCCCTTTACCCAGGAGTATCATCGGGTGCATCCAAAATGGTTTCTTAGCCTATGATGCATTAGGCGCAAACTGTGTACCTATCTTGCTCCAAAACTAACTCTGTCTCCAAACGGACCAAAGCGAGATTCTATATGACACATGTCATCTAGGAGTTCTATTAGGGTGCGTCCAAATGGATTTCTTAGCTTATGGTATGTTCCATGCAAACCGTGCACCTATCTTGCATCAAGATTAGCACTATCTCCAAACAAATCAAACCAACCTTCCACTTGAGCCTCTTCAACTAGGAGTATTATCGGGTGCTTCCATAATGGTTTCTGAGACTATGGTGCATTATGCGCAAACCATGCACCAATCTTGCACCTAAACTAACACTGTCTCCAAAGAAATTGAATCGAGATTCCATTTGACACACATGATATAGGAGTACTATCGAGTGCGTCCAAATTGATTTCTGAGAATATGGTACGTTTCATGCAAACCATACACCTATCTTTCATCAAGATTAGCACTATCTCCAAACAGACCGAAACGAGCTTTCACTTGAGCCTCTTCACCTAGGAGTACCATCGGGAATTTCCACAACGGTTTCTGAGCCTATGGTGCACTGGACACAAACCATGCACCTATCTTGCACCGAAACTTATACAATCTCCAACTAGACTGAAGCGAGATTCCATATGATACACTTCATCTAGTTGTTCTATCGGGTGCATCTACAGTTCCATCGGGTGTGTCCAAATTGATTTCTGAACATATGGTATGTTCCATGCAAACCGTGCACCTATCTTGCATCAAGATTAGAACTATCTCCAAACAGACAGAACCAAGATTCCACATGAGCCTCTTCACCAAGGAGTACCATCGCGTGCGTCCAAAATAGTTTCTTAGCCTATGGTGCATTAGGCACAAACCGTGTACCTATCTTGCACCGTAACTAACACTATCTCCAAAGAGAACGAAGTGAGATTCTATATGACACACGTCATCTAGGAGTTCTATTGGGTGCTTCCAAATATATTTTGAAGCATAAGGTACGTTCCATGCAATTCATGCACCTATATTGCATCAAGATGAGCACTATCTCCAAACAAAGCAAACTGAGCTTCCACTTGAGCCCCTTTACCCAGGAGTATCATCGGGTGCATCCAAAATGGTTTCTTAGCCTATGATGCATTAGGCGTAAACTGTGTACCTATCTTGCACCAAAACTAACTCTGTCTCCAAACAGACCAAAGCGAGATTCTATATGACACATGTCATCTAGGAGTTCTATTGGGGTGCGTCTAAATGGATTTCTTAGCATATGGTATGTTCCATGCAAACCGTGCACCTATCTTGCATCAAGATTAGCACTATCTCCAAATAGATCGAACCAACCTTGATGCGAACCCGCTAGGGTTTTTGCCCGATCTTTTGATGAGAGACGGGGATAACTCGATTGGTGGATGGAGATGACGTTCACGGCCCGACTACAGCCCTCAAGACCGCGCCTTGGCAATGATACACCACGTCCAATAGCCGTCACGATCTTATGGAGCGCGACAACCAGCCCCTAGGGCTCCCGTGCTGCAAGCAATCGAAGAACTAGCAAGAACGAGGAAACAAGCACTGAATTTGCAAGATGAATTGAAGGTTTCAAACTGAATCTGAATTAACAATGGGGTTCCAAAGACAAGGAGACGGGCGGCTGATCCTGCACGCGCGCCTACAAGCAAGTAGCGGAGGTTAAACTTGATCTAAACAAAACCCAACGACCATGGTGACTCTAGAGGGATATAAGTAGATGGATTATTGCCGCTGCTGCCGAACAGGTATTGACGTGGACTTGATTCATATGAAAGTAGACTTGATAAGCTTTCCAACAAGTCCTGAAGCGCCTGAATCTGAATCCGTATGCAACCATGGTAACAGTCACAAGTTGGCGCTTTGCTGCTGTCCGAATCCAGCGAGCGTGAGTCCTTCTCCCTTTCGGTCTTCTCCTTGGTTCCTAATCAAAACAAGAGTGCACGCGTTTCCATTGTCTAAACAAGATGGACACGAGCTTATCAAGGAACTCACTTGATTATTAAGTTGACGAACACGAGCACGAGTAAGAGGACCAGCTATAGGTTGTGTAGGAGAGAATGTATCGCTGGTGTTGATGTCCTCATCATCCTCCCTTTCTTGCATTTGAGTCGTCCTCGACTCAAGCTCATCTTCCTCACCCAAACAAGGCTTCAAATCTGCAATGTTAAATGTGGGACTAACCCCAAAATCTGCAGGAAGATCAAGCTTATATGCATTCTCATTAATTCGTTGCAGCACTTTAAAAGGACCATCAGCTCTAGGCATCAATTTGGATTTTCTCAGTTCTGGAAATCTATCTTTTCGCAAATGCAACCAAACCAAATCCCCAGGTTCCAGAATCAATTGCTTTCTACCTTTATCTCCAGCGCTTTTGTACTTAGCATTCATTTGCTCTATGTTTTGTTTAGTGGCTTCATGCAATTTTAACATCAATTCAGCACGTTGCTTAGCATCAAAATTTATTTTTTCGGAACTTGGCAAAGGCATTAAATCAATAGGAGCACGTGGCAAGAAGCCATAGACAATCTCAAAAGGACACATTTTTGTAGTAGAATGCAATGAACGATTATAGGCGAACTCAATATGAGGCAAACATTCTTCCCACATCTTAATATTCTTCTTTAAAACAGCCCTTAACATAGTGGATAAAGTTCTATTTACTTACTTCACTTTGACCATCAGTTTGGGGATGACAAGTGGTGGAAAATAAAAGCTTAGTCCCCAACTTTGAACCAATGACTAAGAAA
>NW_018396459.1:0-642 GCF_000003195.3 Sorghum bicolor | reverse complement strand
GAACAAATTCAGCAATGTTTGTAGCATCATCAAGTTATATGATAAGGTAAGGAAAAGTGCCATCTTAGAAAATCTATCAACAACCACAAACACACTATCACGTCCCCTCGTAGTCCTTGGTAGTCCCAACACAAAAATCCATAGATATATCCTCCCAAAGAGCATTAGGAACAGGAAGAGGTAAATACAAACCGTGGGGATTTAACCGTGACTTTGCCTTTTGACATGTTGTGCAACGAGCAACAAACCTCTCCACATCTCTCTTCATCCTTGGCCAAAAGAAATGACCAGCAAGTATGTCCTCGGTCTTCTTTGCTCCAAAATGTCCCATCAAGCCACCTCCATGCGCTTCCTGCAACAACAACAAACGAACAGAGCTAGCTGGAATGCATAGCTTGTTAGCTCTAAACACAAACCCATCACTAACGATGAATTTATTCCACCCTTTTCCATCTTTACAATGCAGCAACACGTCTCTAAAATCAGCATCATGAACATATTGGTCTTTAATTGTTTCTAACCCAAATATCTTGTAATCAACCTTGATTCAGCAAAGATATAAAAGTTCTCTTGCATCAGCAATAATATTTCCTTCCAATTAACCCGCTTAATAATATAAGGAAAAGATTCAATAAATTAACC
>NW_018396458.1:89308-92214 GCF_000003195.3 Sorghum bicolor | reverse complement strand
CACTTCGGTCTGTTTGGAGACAGAGTTAGTTTTTGTGCAAGAGAGGTACACAGTTTGCGCCTAATGCATCAAAGGCTAAGAAACAATTTTGGATGCACCCGATGATACTCCTGGGTAAAGGGGCTCAAGTGGAACCTCGGTTTGCTTTTGTTTGGAGATAGTGCTAATCTTGATGCAAGATAGGTGCACGAATTGCATGGAACGTACCATATGCTTTGAAATATATTTGGAAGCACCCAATAGAACTCCTAGATGACGTGTGTCATATAGAATCTCACTTCGCTCTCTTTGGAGATAGTGTTAGTTTCGGTGAAAGATAGGTACACGGTTTGTGCCTAATGCACCATAGGCTAAAAAACTATTTTGGACGCACACGATGGTACTCCTTGGTGAAGAGGCTCAAGTGGAATCTTGCTTCTATCTATTTGGAGATAGTTCTAATCTTGATGCAAGATAGGTGCACGGTTTGCATGGAACATACCATATGCTCAGAAATCAATTTGGACAAACCCGATGGAACTGTAGATGCACCCGATGGAGCTACTAGATGAAGTGTATCATATGGAATCTCACTTCAGTCCAGTTGGAGATAGTATTAGTTTTGGTGCAAGATAGTTGCATGGTTTGTGCCCAGTGCACCATAGGCTCAGAAATCATTGTGGAAGTTCCCGATGGTACTCCTAGGTGAAGAGGCTCAAGTGAAAGCTCGGTTCGGTCTGTTTGGAGATAGTGCTAATCTTGGTGAAAGATAGGTGTACGGTTTACATGGAACGTACCATGTTATCAAAAATCAAGTTGGACGCACCCGATAGAACTCCTAGATCATGTGTGTCATATGGAATCTCGCTTCAATCTATTTGGAGACTATGTTAGTATTGGTGCATGGCTTGCGCATAATGCACCATAGGCTTAGAAACCATTATGGAAGCACCTGATGATAATCCTAGGTGAAGAGGCTCAAGTGGAAGGTCGATGCAAGATAGGTGCACGGTTTGCATGAAACATACCATATGGTAAGAAATCCATTTGGACGCACCCCAATAGAACTCCTAGATGACATGTGTCATATGGAATCTCACTTCGGTCTGTTTGGAGACAGAGTTAGTTTTTGTGCAAGATAGGTACACAGTTTGCGCTTAATGCATCAAAGGCTAAGAAACAATTTTGGATGCACCCGATGATACTCCTGGGTAAAGGGGCTCAAGTGGAACCTCGGTTTGCTTTTGTTTGGAGATAGTGCTAATCTTGATGCAAGATAGGTGCACGAATTGCATGGAACGTACCATATGCTTTGAAATATATTTGGAAGCACCCAATAGAACTCCTAGATGACGTGTGTCATATAGAATCTCACTTCGCTCTCTTTGGAGATAGTGTTAGTTTCGGTGAAAGATAGGTACACGGTTTGTGCCTAATGCACCATAGGCTAAAAAACTATTTTGGACGCACACGATGGTACTCCTTGGTGAAGAGGCTCAAGTGCAATCTTGCTTCTATCTATTTGGAGATAGTTCTAATCTTGATGCAAGATAGGTGCACGGTTTGCATGGAACATACCATATGCTCAGAAATCAATTTGGACAAACCCGATGGAACTGTAGATGCACCCGATGGAGCTACTAGATGAAGTGTATCATATGGAATCTCACTTCAGTCCAGTTGGAGATAGTATTAGTTTTGGTGCAAGATAGTTGCATGGTTTGTGCCCAGTGCACCATAGGCTCAGAAATCATTGTGGAAGTTCCCGATGGTACTCCTAGGTGAAGAGGCTCAAGTGAAAGCTCGGTTCGGTCTGTTTGGAGATAGTGCTAATCTTGGTGAAAGATAGGTGTACGGTTTACATGGAACGTACCATGTTATCAAAAATCAAGTTGGACGCACCCGATAGAACTCCTAGATCATGTGTGTCATATGGAATCTCGCTTCAATCTATTTGGAGACTATGTTAGTATTGGTGCATGGCTTGCGCATAATGCACCATAGGCTCAGAAACCATTATGGAAGCACCCAATGATAATCGTAGGTGAGGAGGCTCAAGTGGAAGGTCGGTTCGATCTGTTTGGAGATAGTGCTAATCTTGATGCAAGATAAGTGCACAGTTTGCATGGAGCATACCATATGCTAAGAAAACCATTTGGACGCACCCCAATAGAACTCCTAGATGACATGTGTCATATGGAATCTCGCTTTGGTCTGTTTGGAGACAGAGTTAGTTTTGGTGCAAGATAGGTACACAGTTTGCGTCTAATGCATCATAGGCTAAGAAACCATTTTGGATGCACCTGATGATACTCCTGGGTAAAGGTGCTCAAGTGGAAGCTCAGTTTGCTTTGTTTGGAGACAGTGCTAATCTTGATGCAAGATAGGTGCACGAATTGCATCGAACGTACCATATGCTTAGAAATATATTTGGATGCACCCAATAGAACTCCTAGATGACGTGTGTCATATAGAATCTCACTTCGGTCTCTTTGGAGAGAGTGTTAGTTTCGGTGTAAGATAGGTACACGGTTTGTGGCTAATGCACCATAGGCTTAGAAACTATTTTGGACACACACGATGGTAGTCCTTGGTGAAGAGGCTCAAGTGGAATCTTGGTTCTGTCTGTTTGGAGATAGTTCTAATATTGATGCAAGGTAGGTGGATGGTTTGCATGGACCAAACCATATGCTCAGAAATCAATTTGGACAAACCTGATGGAACTGTAGATTCACCCGATGGAACTACTAGATGAAGTGTATCATATGGAATCTCGCTTCGGTCGAGTTGGAGATAGTATTAGTTTTGGTGCAAGATAGTTGCATGGTTTGTGCCCGGTGCACCATAGGCTTAGAAATCATTATGGATGTTCCCGATGGTACTCCTAGGTGAAGAGGCTCAAGTGAAAGCTCGGTTCGGTCTGTTTG
>NW_018396458.1:79262-84575 GCF_000003195.3 Sorghum bicolor | reverse complement strand
GTAAAGATGGAAAAGGGTGGAATAAATTCATCGTTAGTGATGGGTTTGTGTTTAGAGCTAACAAGCTATGCATTCCAGCTAGCTCTGTTCGTTTGTTGTTGTTGCAGAAAGCGCATGGAGGTGGCTTGATGGGACATTTCGGAGCAAAGAAGACCGAGCACATACTTGCTGGTCATTTCTTTTGGCCAAGGATGAAGAGAGATGTGGAGAGGTTTGTTGCTCGTTGCACAACATGTCAAAAGGCAAAGTCACGGTTAAATCCCCACGGTTTGTATTTACCTCTTCCTGTTCCTAATGCTCCTTGGGAGGATATATCTATGGATTTTGTGTTGGGACTACCAAGGACTAGGAGGGGACGTGATATGTGTTTGTGGTTGTTGATAGATTTTCTAAGATGGCACATTTCATACCATGTCATAAAACCGATGATGCTACAAATATTGCTGATTTGTTCTTTCGAGAAATTGTTCGCTTACATGGTGTGCCCAACACAATTGTTTCTGATCGTGATGCTAAATTTCTTAGTCATTTTTGGAAGACTTTGTGGTTCAAATTGGGGACTAAGCTTTTATTTTCCACCACTTGTCATCCCCAAACTGATGGTCAAACTGAAGTTGTTAATAGAACTTTATCCACTATGTTACGGGCTGTTTTAAAGAAGAATATTAAGATGTGGGAAGCCTCATATTGAGTTCGCCTATAATCGTTCATTGCATTCTACTACAAAAATGTGTCCTTTTGAGATTGTCTATGGCTTCTTGCCACGTGCTCCTATTGATTTAATGCCTTTGCCAAGTTCTGAAAAAATAAATTTTGATGCTAAGCAACGTGTTGAATTGATGTTAAAATTGCATGAAGCCACTAAACAAAACATAGAGCGCATGAATGCTAAGTACAAATGCGCTGGAGATAAAGGTAGAAAGCAATTGATTCTGGAACCTGGGGATTTGGTTTGGTTGCATTTGCGAAAAGATAGATTTCCAGAACTGAGAAAATCCAAATTGATGCCTAGAGCTGATGGTCCTTTTAAAGTGCTGCAACGAATTAATGAGAATGCATATAAGCTTGATCTTCCTGCAGATTTTGGGGTTAGTCCCACATTTAACATTGCAGATTTCAAGCCTTATTTGGGTGAGGAAGATGAGCTTGAGTCGAGGACGACTCAAATGCAAGAAAGGGAGGATGATGAGGACATCAACACCAGCGATACATCCTCTCCGACACAACCTATAGCTGGTCCTCTTACTCGTGCTCGTGTTCGTCAACTTAATAATCAAGTGAGTTCCTTGATAAGCTCGTGTACATCTTGTTTAGACTATGGAAATGCGTGCACTCATGTTTTGATTAGGAACCAAGGAGAAGACCGAAAGGGAGAAGGACTCACGCTCGCTGGATTCGGACAGCAGCAAAGCGCCAACTTGTGACCGTTACCACGGTTGCATACGGATTCGGATTCAGGCGCTTCAGGACTTGTTGGAAAGCTTATCAAGTCTACTTTCATATGAATCAAGTCCCACGTCAATACCTGTTCGGCAGCAGCGGCAATGATCCAATTACCGTCAATAGGTCTTGCTGTCCAGGGTGCTGTGTCACCTCATTTTGGGCTGATGGCCCATGTATCAAGTTGGGTCCATTAGGGACGCGTCCTAGGGTTGGAGGACGACCCCAACACCTCTTTGGTCGTCAATCCATCTACTTATATCCCTCTAGAGCCGTCATGGTCATTGGGTTTTGTTTAGATCAAGTTTAGCCTTCGCTACTTGCTTCTAGGCGCGCGTGCAGGATCAGCCGCCCGTCTCCTTGTCTTCGGAACCCCATTGTTGATTCAGATTCAGTTTGAAACCTTCAATTCAGCTTGCAAATTCAGTGCTTGTTTCCTCGTTCTTGCTAGTTCTTCGATTGCTTGCAGGACGGGAGCCCTAGGGGCTGGTTGTCACGCTCCACAAGATCGTGACAGTTATTGGACGTGGTGTACCGGTTGCTAAGGCGCGGTCTTGAGGGCTGTAGTCGGGCCGTGAACGTCATCTCCATCCACCAATCGAGTTATCCCCGTCTCTCATCAAAAGATCGGGCAAAAACCCTAGCGGGTTCGCATCACTAATACTATCTCCAACTGGACTGAAGTAAGATTCCATATGATACACTTCATCTAGTAGTTCCATCGGGTGCATCTACAGTTCCATTGGGTGTGTCCAAATTGATTTCTTAGCATATGGTATGTTCCATGCAACCGTGCACCTATCTTGCATCAAGATTAGAACTACCTCCAAACAGATAGAACCAAGATTCCACATGAGCCTCTTCACCAAGGAGTACCATCGCGTGCGTCCAAAATAGTTTCTTAGCCTATGGTGCATTAGGCACAAATCGTGTACCTATCTTGCACCGAAACTAACACTATCTCCAAAGATACCGAAGTGAGATTCTATATGACACACGTCATCTAAGAGTTCTATTGGGTGCTTCCAAATATATTTTGAAGCATATGGTACGTTCGATGCAATTCGTGCACCTATCTTGCATCAAGATTAGCACTATCTCCAAACAAAAGCAAACTGAGCTTCCACTTGAGCCCCTTTACCCAGGAGTATCATCGGGTGCATCCAAAATGGTTTCTTAGCCTTGATGCATTACGCGCAAACTGTGTACCTATCTTGCACCAAAACTAACTCTGTCTCCAAACAGACCAAAGCGAGATTCTATATGACACATGTCATCTAGGAGTTCTATTGGGGTGCGTCCAAATGGATTTCTTAGCATATGGTATCTTCCATGCAAACCGTGCACCTATCTTGCATCAAGATTAGCACTATCTCCAAACAGATCAAACCGACCTTCCACTTGAGCCTCTTCACCTAGGATTATCATCGGGTGCTTCCATAATGGTTTTTGAGCATATGGTGCATTATGCGCAAACGATGCACCAATATTCCACCTAAACTAACAATGTCTCCAAACAGATTGAAGCGAGATTCCAAATGACACACATGATCTAGGAGTTCTATCGGGTGCGTCCAAATTGATTTCTAAGAATATGGTACGTTCCATGCAAACCGTACACCTATCTTTCATCAAGATTAGCACTATCTCCAAACAGACCGAACCGAGCTTTCACTTGAGCCTCTTCACCTAAGAGTACAATCGGGAACTTCCACAACGATTTCTGAGCCTATGGTGCACTGGGCACAAACCATGCAACTATCTTGCACCGAAACTAATACTATCTCCAACCGGACCGAAGCGAGATTCCATATGATACACTTCATCTCGTAGTTCCATCGGGTGCATCTACAGTTCCATCGGGTTTGTCCAAATTGATTTTTGAGCATATGGTATGTTCCATGCAAACCATACACCTATCTTGCATTAAGATTAGAACTATCTCCAAACAGATCGAACCGACCTTCCACTTGAGCCTCTTCACCTAGGATTATCATCGGGTGCTTCCATAATGGTTTCTGAGCCTATGGTGCATTATGCACAAACCATGCACCAATCTTGCACCTAAACTAACACTGTCTCCAAACAGATTGAAGCGAGATTCCATATGACACACATGATCTAGGAGTTCTGTCGGGTGCGTCCAAATTGATTTCTAAGAATATGGTACGTTCCATGCAAACCGTACACCTATCTTTCATCAAGATGCACTATCTCCAAACAGACAGAACCAAGATTCCACTTGAGCCTCTTCACCATGGAGTACCATCGTGTGTGTCCAAAATAGTTTCTTACACAAACCGTGTACCTATCTTGCACCGAAACTAACACTATCCCCAAAGAGACCGAAGTGAAATTCTATATGACACACGTCATCTAGGAGTTCTATTGGGTGCTTCCAATTATATTTCGAAGCATATGGTACGTTCCATGCAATTCGTGCACCTATATTCCATCAAGATTAGCACTATCTCCAAACAAAAGCAAACTGAGCTTCCACTTGAGCCCCTTTACCCAGGAGTATCATCGGGTGCATCCAAAATGGTTTCTTAGCCTATGATGCATTAGGCGCAAACTGTGTACCTATCTTGCACCAAAACTAACTCTGTCTCCAAAAAGACCGAAGCGAGATTCCATATGACACATGTCATCTAGGAGTTCTATTGGGGTGCGTCCAAATGGATTTCTTAGCATATGGTATGCTCCATGCAAACCGTGCACCTATCTTGCATCAAGATTAGCACTATCTCCAAACAGATCAAACCGACCTTCCACTTGAGCCTCTTCACCTAGGATTATCATCGGGTGCTTCCATAATGGTTTCCGAGCCTATGGTGCATTATGCGCAAACCATGCACCAATCTTGCACCTAAACTAACACTGTCTCCAAACAGATTGAAGCGAGATTCCATATGACACACATGATCTAGGAGTTATCTCGGGTGCGTCCAAATTGATTTCTGAGAATATGGTACGTTCCATGCAAACCGTACACCTATCTTTCATCAAGATTAGCACTATCTCCAAATAGACCGAACCGAACTTTCACTTGAGCCTCTTCACCTAGGAGTACCATTGGGAACTTCCACAACGATTTCTGAGCATATGGTGCACTGGGCACAAACCATGCAACTATCTTGCACCGAAACTAATACTGTCTCCAACCGGACCGAAGCGAGATTCCATATGATACACTTCATCTCGTAGTTCCATCGGGTGCATCTACAGTTCCATCGGGTTTGTCCAAATTGATTTTTGAGCATATGGTATGTTCCATGCAAACCATACACCTATCGTGCATTAAGATTAGAACTATCTCCAAACAGATCGAACCGACCTTCCACTTGAGCCTCTTCACCTAGGATTATCATCGGGTGCTTCCATAATGGTTTCTGAGCCTATGGTGCATTATGCACAAACCATGCACCAATCTTGCACCTAAACTAACACTGTCTCCAAACAGATTGAAGCGAGATTCCATATGACACACATGATCTAGGAGTTCTGTCGGGTGCGTCCAAATTGATTTCTAAGAATATGGTACGTTCCATGCAAACCGTACACCTATCTTTCATCAAGATGCACTATCTCCAAACAGACAGAACCAAGATTCCACTTGAGCCTCTTCACCATGGAGTACCATCGTGTGCGTCCAAAATAGTTTCTTACACAAACCGTGTACCTATCTTGCACCGAAACTAACACTATCCCCAAAGAGACCGAAGTGAAATTCTATATGACACACGTCATCTAGGAGTTCTATTGGGTGCTTCCAATTATATTTCGAAGCATATGGTACGTTCCATGCAATTCGTGCACCTATATTCCATCAAGATTACACTATCTCCAAACAAAAGCAAACTGACTTCCACT
>NW_018396458.1:77885-78876 GCF_000003195.3 Sorghum bicolor | reverse complement strand
ATCAAGATTAGAACTATCTCCAAACAGACAGAACCAAGATTCCACTTGAGCTTCTTCACCATGGAGTACCATCGTGTGCGTCAAAAATAGTTTCTTAGCCTATGGTGCATTAGGCACAAAATGGGTACCTATCTTGCACCGAAACTAACACTATCTCCAAAGAGACCGAAGTGAGATTCTATATGACACACATCATCTAGGAGTTCTATTGGGTGCTTCCAAATATATTTCGAAGCATATGGTATGTTCAATGCAATTCGTGCACCTATCTTGCATCAAGATTAGCACTATCTCCAAACAAAAGCAAACTGATCTTCCACTTGAGCCCCTTTACACACGAGTATCATCGGGTGCATCCAAAATGGTTTCTTAGCCTATGATGCATTAGGCGCAAACTGTGTACCTATCTTGTACCAAAACTAACTCTGGCTCTAAACAAACCGAAGCGAGATTCCATATGACACATGTCATCTAGGAGTTCTATTGGGCTGCGTCCAAATGGATTTCTTAGCATATGGTATGTTCCATGCAAACCGTGCACCTATCTTGCATCAAGATTAGCACTATCTCCAACACAGATCGAATTGACCTTCCACTTGAGCCTCTTCACCTAGGAGTATTATCGGGTGCTTCCATAATGGTTTCTGAGCCTATGGTGCATTATGCGCAAACCATGCAGCAATCTTGCACCTAAACTAACACTGTGTCGAAACAGATTGAAGCAAGATTCCATATGACACACATGATCTAGGAGTTCTATCGGGTGGGTCCAAATTGATTTCTAAGAATATGGTACGTTCCATGCAAACCGTACACCTATCTTTCATCAAGATTAGCACTATCTCCAAACAAACCGAACCGAGCTTTCAATTCAGCCTCTTCACCTAGGAGTACAATCGGGAACTTCCACAACGATTTCTGAGCCTATGGTGCATTATGCGCAAACCCATGCACCAATTCTTGCACCTAAACTAACACTGTCTCCAAACAG
>NW_018396458.1:73607-74214 GCF_000003195.3 Sorghum bicolor | reverse complement strand
GGTATGTTCGATGCAATTCATGCACCTATCTTGCATCAAGATTAGCACTATCTCCAAACAAAGCAAACTGAGCTTCCACTTGAGCCCCTTTACCCAGGAGTATCATCGGCTGCATCCAAAATGGTTTCTTAGCCTATGATGCATTAGGCGCAAACTGTGTACCTATCTTGCACCAAAACTACATCCGTCTCCCAACAGACCAAAGCGAGATTCCATATGACACATGTCATCTAGGAGTTCTATTGTGGTCCGTCCAAATGGATTTCTTTGCATATGGTATGTTCCATGCAAACCGTGCACCTATCTTGCATCACGATTACCACTATCTCCTAACACATCGAACCAACCTTCCACTTGAGCCTCTTCACCTATTAGTACCATCGATGAACTTCCACAATGATTTCTGACCCTGTGATGCACTGGGCACAAACCATGCAACTATCTCGCACCGAACCTACTCGAACTCCCACCTGACAGAAGCCAGGTTTCGGAATATACCCTTACAACCATCACTTATCCTTGGGAGGACCCTTCTTCTTCCCAGACTTTCCGAAATTACTTCTGACAAAATGGAATTCTTCATGGAAATCTTGGTCCCCACTTGATG
>NW_018396458.1:67381-68048 GCF_000003195.3 Sorghum bicolor | reverse complement strand
CTATTCACCTAGTGAGTACCATCGGGAACGTAGCGCAATGAGTTATGATGCATATGATATCACGCGGCACAATTCCATACGGATCATGGAGTCAGTGTATACTAATAATATATCCAATTGGGCCTAAGGGAGTTTTCATATGATACAGCAGTTCCATCGGGTGCATCTACAGTTCCATCGGGTGTGTCCAAATTGATTTGTGAGCATATGGTATGTTCCATGCAAACCGTTCACCTATCTTGCATCAAGATTAGAACTATCTCCAAACAGAGAGAACCAAGATTCCACTTGAGCTTCTTCACCATGGAGTACCATCGTGTGCGTCAAAAATAGATTCTTAGCCTATGGTGCATTAGGCACAAAATGTGTACCTATCTTGCACCGAAACTAACACTATCTCCAAAGAGACCGAAGTGAGATTCTATATGACACACATCATCTAGGAGTTCTATTGGGTGCTTCCAAATATATTTCGAAGCATATGGTATGTTCAATGCAATTCGTGCACCTATCTTGCATCAAGATTAGCACTATCTCCAAACAAAGCAAACTGAGCATCCACTTGAGCCCCTTTACCCAGGAGTATCATCAGGTGCATCCAAAATGGTTTCTTAGCCTATGATGCATTATGCGCAAACTGTGTACCTATCTTGCACCAAAACTAACT
>NW_018396458.1:61552-64512 GCF_000003195.3 Sorghum bicolor | reverse complement strand
CGTCAAATCGGAACAAACAAACCTATCTTGCACCGAAACTAACACTATCTCCAAAGAGACCGAAGTGAGATTCTATATGACACACATCATCTAGGAGTTCTATTGGGTGCTTCCAAATATATTTCGAAGCATATGGTATGTTCAATGCAATTCGTGCACCTATCTTGCATCAAGATTAGCACTATCTCCAAACAAAAGCAAACTGAGCTTCCACTTGAGCCCCATTACACACGAGTATCATCGGGTGCATCCAAAATGGTTTCTTAGCCTATGATGCATTAGGCGCAAACTGTGTACCTATCTTGTACCAAAACTAACTCTGGCTCTAAACAAACCGAAGCGAGATTCCATATGACACATGTCATCTAGGAGTTCTATTGGGCTGCGTCCAAATGGATTTCTTAGCATATGGTATGTTCCATGCAAACCGTGCACCTATCTTGCATCAAGATTAGCACTATCTCCAAACAGATCAAACCGACCTTCCACTTGAGCCTCTTCACCTAGGAGTATTATCGGGTGCTTCCATAATGGTTTCTGAGCCTATGGTGCATTATGCGCAAACCATGCAGCAATCTTGCACCTAAACTAACACTGTGTCAAAACAGATTGAAGCGAGATTCCATATGACACACATGATCTAGGAGTTATCTCGGGTGTGTCCAAATTGATTTCTGAGCATATGGTATGTTCCCTGCAAACCGTGCACCTATATTGCATCAAGATTAGAACTATCTCCAAACAGACAGAACCAAGATTCCACATAAGCCTCTTCAAGAAGGAGTACCATCGCGTGCGTCCAAAATAGTTTCTTAGCCTATGGTGCATTAGGCACAAACCGTGCACCTATCTTGCACCGAAACTAACATTATCTCCAAAGAGACTGAAGTGAGATTCTATATGACACACGTCATCTAGGAGTTCTATTGGGTGCTTCCAAATATATTTCTAAGCATGTGGTACGTTCGATGGAATTCGTGCACCAATCTTGCATCAATAGCACTATCTCCAAACAAAGTAAACTGAGCTTCCACTTGAGCCCCTTTACCCAGGAGTATCATCGGGTGCATCCAAAATGGTTTCTTAGCCTATGATGCATTAGGCGCAAACTGTGTACCTATCTTGCACCAAAACTAACTCTGTCTCCAAACAGACCAAAGCGAGATTCTATATGACACATGTCATCTAGGAGTACTATTGGGGAGTGTCCAAATGGATTTCTTAGCATATGGTATGCTCCATGCAAACCGTGCACCTATCTTGCATCAAGATTAGAACTATCTCCAAACAGATCGAACCGACCTTCCACTTGAGCCTTTTCACCTAGGATTATCATCGGGTGCTTCCATAATGGTTTCTGAGCCTATGGTGCATTATGCGCAAACCATGCACCAATCTTGCACCTAAACTAACACTGTCTCCTAACAGATTGAAGCGAGATTCCATATGACACACATGATCTAGGAGTTCTATCGGGTGCGTCCAAATTGATTTCTGAGAATATGGTACGTTCCATGCAAACCGTACACCTATCTTTCATCAAGATTAGGACTATCTCCAAATACGAACCGAACTTTCACTCGAGCCTCTTCACCTAGGAGTACCATTGGGAACTTCCACAACGATTTCTGAGCATATGGTGCACTGGGCACAAACCATGCAACTATCTTGCACCGAAACTAATACTATCTCCAACTGGACCGAAGCGAGATTCCATATGATACACTTCATCTAGTAGTTCCATCGGGTGCATCTACAGTTCCATCGGGTTTGTCCAAATTGATTTATGAGCATATGGTATGTTCCATGCAAACCGTTCACCTATCTTGCATCAAGATTAGAACTATCTCCAAACAGACAGAACCAAGATTCCACTTGAGCTTCTTCACCATGGAGTACCATCGTGTGCGTCAAAAATAGTTTCTTAGCCTATGGTGCATTAGGCACAAAATGTGTACCTATCTTGCACCGAAACTAACACTATCTCCAAAGAGACCGAAGTGAGATTCTATATGACACACATCATCTAGGAGTTCTATTGGGTGCTTCCAAATATATTTCGAAGCATATGGTATGTTCAATGCAATTCGTGCACCTATCTTGCATCAAGATTAGCACTATCTCCAAACAAAAGCAAACTGAGCTTCCACTTGAGCCCCTTTACACACGAGTATCATCGGGTGCATCCAAAATGGTTTCTTAGCCTATGATGCATTAGGCGCAAACTGTGTACCTATCTTGTACCAAAACTAACTCTCGGCTCTAAACAAACCGAAGCGAGATTCCATAGTGACACATGTCATCTAGGAGTTCTATTGGGCTGCGTCCAAATGGATTTCTTAGCATATGGTATGTTCCATGCAAACCGTGCACCTATCTTGCATCAAGATTAGCACTATCTCCAACACAGATCGAATTGACCTTCCACTTGAGCCTCTTCACCTAGGAGTATTATCGGGTGCTTCCATAATGGTTTCTGAGCCTATGGTGCATTATGCGCAAACCATGCAGCAATCTTGCACCAAAACTAACACTGTGTCGAAACAGATTGAAGCAAGATTCCATATGACACACATGATCTAGGAGTTCTATCGGGTGGGTCCAAATTGATTTCTGAGAATATGGTATGTTCAATGCAAACGGTACACCTATCTTGCATCAAGATTAGCACTATCTCCAAACAAACCGAACCGAGCTTTCAATTCAGCCTCTTCACCTAGGAGTACCATCGGGAACTTCCACAACGCTTTTTGAGCCTATGGTGCACTGGGCACAAACCATGCACTTATCTTGCACAGAAACTAATACTATCTCCAACTGGACTGAAGCGAGATTCCATATGATACACTTCATCTAGTAGTTCCATCGGGTGCATCTACAGTTCCATCGAGTGTGTCCAAATTGATTTCTGAGCATATGGTATGTTCCCTGCAAACCGTGCACCTATATTGCATCAAGAT
>NW_018396458.1:17042-61452 GCF_000003195.3 Sorghum bicolor | reverse complement strand
ATTTCAGCACGTCGAGGTACGTTCCATGCAAACCGTACACCTATCTTTCATTTTTATTAGCACTATCTCCAAATAGACCGAACCGAACTTTCTCTTGAGCCTCTTCACCTAGGAGTACCATTGGGAACTTCCACAACGATTTCTGAGCATATGGTGCACTGGGCACAAACCATGCTACTATCTTGCTCCGAAACTAATACTGTCTCCTACTGGACCGAAGCGAGATTCCAAATGATACACTTCATCTAGTAGTTCCATCGGGTGCATCTACAGTTCCATCGGGTTTGTCCAAATTGATTTATGAGCATATGGTATGTTCCATGCAAACCGTTCACCTATCTTGCATCAAGATTAGAACTATCTCCAAACAGACAGAACCAAGATTCCACTTGAGCTTCTTCACCATGGAGTACCATCGTGTGCGTCAAAAATAGTTTCTTAGCCTATGGTGCATTAGGCACAAAATGTGTACCTATCTTGCACCGAAACTAACACTATCTCCAAAGAGACCGAAGTGAGATTCTATATGACACACATCATCTAGGAGTTCTATTGGGTGCTTCCAAATATATTTCGAAGCATATGGTATGTTCAATGCAATTCGTGCACCTATCTTGCATCAAGATTAGCACTATCTCCAAACAAAAGCAAACTGAGCTTCCACTTGAGCCCCATTACACACGAGTATCATCGGGTGCATCCAAAATGGTTTCTTAGCCTATGATGCATTAGGCGCAAACTGTGTACCTATCTTGTACCAAAACTAACTCTGGCTCTAAACAAACCGAAGCGAGATTCCATATGACACATGTCATCTAGGAGTTCTATTGGGCTGCGTCCAAATGGATTTCTTAGCATATGGTATGTTCCATGCAAACCGTGCACCTATCTTGCATCAAGATTAGCACTATCTCCAAACAGATCAAACCGACCTTCCACTTGAGCCTCTTCACCTAGGAGTATTATCGGGTGCTTCCATAATGGTTTCTGAGCCTATGGTGCATTATGCGCAAACCATGCAGCAACCTTGCACCTAAACTAACACTGTGTCGAAACAGATTGAAGCGAGATTCCATATGACACACATGATCTAGGAGTTATCTCGGGTGCGTCCAAATTGATTTCTGAGAATATGGTATGTTCCATGCAAACCGTACACCTATCTTTCATCAAGATTAGCACTATCTCCAAATAGACCGAACCGAACTTTCACTTGAGCCTCTTCACCTAGGAGTACCATTGGGAACTTCCACAACGATTTCTGAGCATATGGTGCACTGGGCACAAACCATACAACTATCTTGCACCGAAACTAATACTATCTCCAACTGGACCGAAGCGAGACTCCATATGATACACTTCATCTAGTAGTTCCATCGGGTGCATCTACAGTTCCATCAGGTTTGTCCAAATTGATTTATGAGCATATGGTATGTTCCATGCAAACCGTTCACCTATCTTGCATCAAGATTAGAACTATCTCCAAACAGAGAGAACCAAGATTCCACTTGAGCTTCTTCACCATGGAGTACCATCGTGTGCGTCAAAAATAGATTCTTAGCCTATGGTGCATTAGGCACAAAATGTGTACCTATCTTGCACCGAAACTAACACTATCTCCAAAGAGACCGAAGTGAGATTCTATATGACACACATCATCTAGGAGTTCTATTGGGTGCTTCCAAATATATTTCGAAGCATATGGTATGTTCAATGCAATTCGTGCACCTATCTTGCATCAAGATTAGCACTATCTCCAAACAAAAGCAAACTGAGCTTCCACTTGAGCCCCTTTACACACGAGTATCATCAGGTGCATCCAAAATGGTTTCTTAGCCTATGATGCATTAGGCGCAAACTGTGTACCGATCTTGTACGAAAACTAACTCTGGCTCTAAACAAACCGAAGCGAGATTCCATATGACACATGTCATCTAGGAGTTCTATTGGGCTGCGTCCAAATGGATTTCTTAGCATATGGTATGTTCCATGCAAACCGTGCACCTATCTTGCATCAAGATTAGCACTATCTCCAAACAGATCAAACCGACCTTCCACTTGAGCCTCTTCACCTAGGAGTATTATCGGGTGCTTCCATAATGGTTTCTGAGCCTATGGTGCATTATGCGCAAACCATGCAGCAATCTTGCACCTAAACTAACACTGTGTCGAAACAGATTGAAGCGAGATTCCATATGACACACATGATCTAGGAGTTATCTCGGGTGTGTCCAAATTGATTTCTGAGCATATGGTATGTTCCCTGCAAACCGTGCACCTATATTGCATCAAGATTAGAACTATCTCCAAACAGACAGAACCAAGATTCCACATAAGCCTCTTCAAGAAGGAGTACCATCGCGTGCGTCCAAAATAGTTTCTTAGCCTATGGTGCATTAGGCACAAACCGTGCACCTATCTTGCACCGAAACTAACATTATCTCCAAAGAGACTGAAGTGAGATTCTATATGACACACGTCATCTAGGAGTTCTATTGGGTGCTTCCAAATATATTTCTAAGCATGTGGTACGTTCGATGGAATTCGTGCACCAATCTTGCATCAATAGCACTATCTCCAAACAAAGTAAACTGAGCTTCCACTTGAGCCCCTTTACCCAGGAGTATCATCGGGTGCATCCAAAATGGTTTCTTAGCCTATGATGCATTAGGCGCAAACTGTGTACCTATCTTGCACCAAAACTAACTCTGTCTCCAAACAGACCAAAGCGAGATTCTATATGACACATGTCATCTAGGAGTACTATTGGGGAGTGTCCAAATGGATTTCTTAGCATATGGTATGCTCCATGCAAACCGTGCACCTATCTTGCATCAAGATTAGAACTATCTCCAAACAGATCGAACCGACCTTCCACTTGAGCCTTTTCACCTAGGATTATCATCGGGTGCTTCCATAATGGTTTCTGAGCCTATGGTGCATTATGCGCAAACCATGCACCAATCTTGCACCTAAACTAACACTGTCTCCAAACAGATTGAAGCGAGATTCCATATGACACACATGATCTAGGAGTTCTATCGGGTGCGTCCAAATTGATTTCTGAGAATATGGTACGTTCCATGCAAACCGTACACCTATCTTTCATCAAGATTAGCACTATCTCCAAATAGACCGAACCGAACTTTCACTTGAGCCTCTTCACCTAGGAGTACCATTGGGAACTTCCACAACGATTTCTGAGCATATGGTGCACTGGGCACAAACCATGCAACTATCTTGCACCGAAACTAATACTATATCTCCAACTGGACCGAAGCGAGATTCCATATGATACACTTCATCTAGTAGTTCCATCGGGTGCATCTACAGTTCCATCAGGTTTGTCCAAATTGATTTATGAGCATATGGTATGTTCCATGCAAACCGTTCACCTATCTTGCATCAAGATTAGAACTATCTCCAAACAGACAGAACCAAGATTCCACTTGAGCTTCTTCACCATGGAGTACCATCGTGTGCGTCAAAAATAGTTTCTTAGCCTATGGTGCATTAGGCACAAAATGTGTACCTATCTTGCACCGAAACTAACACTATCTCCAAAGAGACCGAAGTGAGATTCTATATGACACACATCATCTAGGAGTTCTATTGGGTGCTTCCAAATATATTTCGAAGCATATGGTATGTTCAATGCAATTCGTGCACCTATCTTGCATCAAGATTAGCACTATCTCCAAACAAAAGCAAACTGAGCTTCCACTTGAGCCCCTTTACACACGAGTATCATCGGGTGCATCCAAAATGGTTTCTTAGCCTATGATGCATTAGGCGCAAACTGTGTACCTATCTTGTACCAAAACTAACTCTGGCTCTAAACAAACCGAAGCGAGATTCCATATGACACATGTCATCTAGGAGTTCTATTGGGCTGCGTCCAAATGGATTTCTTAGCATATGGTATGTTCCATGCAAACCGTGCACCTATCTTGCATCAAGATTAGCACTATCTCCAACACAGATCGAATTGACCTTCCACTTGAGCCTCTTCACCTAGGAGTATTATCGGGTGCTTCCATAATGGTTTCTGAGCCTATGGTGCATTATGCGCAAACCATGCAGCAATCTTGCACCAAAACTAACACTGTGTCGAAACAGATTGAAGCAAGATTCCATATGACACACATGATCTAGGAGTTCTATCGGGTGGGTCCAAATTGATTTCTGAGAATATGGTATGTTCAATGCAAACGGTACACCTATCTTGCATCAAGATTAGCACTATCTCCAAACAAACCGAACCGAGCTTTCAATTCAGCCTCTTCACCTAGGAGTACCATCGGGAACTTCCACAACGCTTTTTGAGCCTATGGTGCACTGGGCACAAACCATGCACTTATCTTGCACAGAAACTAATACTATCTCCAACTGGACTGAAGCGAGATTCCATATGATACACTTCATCTAGTAGTTCCATCGGGTGCATCTACAGTTCCATCGAGTGTGTCCAAATTGATTTCTGAGCATATGGTATGTTCCCTGCAAACCGTGCACCTATATTGCATCAAGATTAGAACTATCTCCAAACAGACAGAACCAAGATTCCACATAAGCCTCTTCAACAAGGAGTACCATCGCGTGCGTCCAAAATAGTTTCTTAGCCTATGGTGCATTACGCACAAACCGTGCACCTATCTTGCACCGAAACTAACATTATCTCCAAAGAGACCGAAGTGAGATTCTATATGACACACGTCATCTAGGAGTTCTATTGGTGCTTCCAAATATATTTCTAAGCATGTGGTACGTTCGATGGAATTCGTGCACCAATCTTGCATCAATAGCACTACCTCCAAACAAAGTAAACTGAGCTTCCACTTGAGCCCCTTTACCCAGGAGTATCATCGGGTGCATCCAAAATGGTTTCTTAGCCTATGATGCATTAGGCGCAAACTGTGTACCTATCTTGCACCAAAACTAACTCTGTCTCCAAACAGACCAAAGCGAGATTCTATATGACACATGTCATCTAGGAGTACTATTGGGGAGTGTCCAAATGGATTTCTTAGCATATGGTATGTTCCATGCAAACCGTGCACCTATCTTGCATCAAGATTAGAACTATCTCCAAACAGATCGAACCGACCTTCCACTTGAGCCTTTTCACCTAGGATTATCATCGGGTGCTTCCATAATGGTTTCTGAGCCTATGGTGCATTATGCGCAAACCATGCACCAATCTTGCACCTAAACTAACACTGTCTCCAAACAGATTGAAGCGAGATTCCATATGACACACATGATCTAGGAGTTCTATCGGGTGCGTCCAAATTGATTTCTGAGAATATGGTACGTTCCATGCAAACCGTACACCTATCTTTCATCAAGATTAGCACTATCTCCAAATAGACCGAACCGAACTTTCACTTGAGCCTCTTCACCATGGAGTACCAGCGTGTGCGTCCAAAATAGTTTCTTACACAAACCGTGTTTCTATCTTGCACCGAAACTAACATTGTCTTCAAAGACACCGAAGTGAGATTCTATATGACACACGTCATCTAGGAGTTCTATTGGGTGCTTCCAAATATATTTTGAAGCATATGGTGCACTCCATGCAATTCGTGCACCTATATTGCATCAAGATTAGCACTGTCTCCAAACAAAAGCAAACTGAGCTTCCACTTGAGCCCCTTTACCCAGGACCATTGGGTGCATCCAAAATGGTTTCTTAGCCTATGATGCATTAGGCGCAAACTGTGTACCTATCTTGCACCAAAACTAACTTTGTCTCCAAACAAACCGAAGCGAGATTCCATATGACACATGTCATCTAGGAGTTCTATTGGGGTGCGTCCAAATGGATTTCTTAGCATATGGTATGTTCCATGCAAACCGTGCACCTATCTTGCATCAAGATTAGCACTATCTCCAAACAGATCGAACCGACCTTCCACTTGAGCCTCTTCACCTAGGATTATCACCGGGTGCTTCCATAATGGTTTCCGAACCTATGCTGCATTATGCGCAAACCATGCACCAATTTTGCACATAAACTAACACTGTCTCCAAACAGATGGAAGCGAGATTCCATATGACACACATGATCTAGGAGTTCTATCGGGTGCGTCCAAATTGATTTCCGAGAGTATGGTACGTTCCATGCAAACCGTACACCTGTCTTGCATCAAGATTAGCACTATCTCCAAACAGACCGAACCGAGCTTTCACATGAGCCTCTTCACCTAGGAGTACCATCGGGAACTTCCACAATGATTTCTGAGCCTATGGTGTACTGGGCGCAAACCATGCACCTATCTTGCACCGAAACTAATACTCCAACTGGACTGAAGCGAGATTCCATATGATACACTTCATCTAGTAGTTCCATCGGGTGCATCTACAGTTCCATTGGGTGTGTCCAAATTGATTTTTGAGCATATCGTATGTTCCATGCAACCGTGCACCTATCTTGCATCAAGATTAGAACTATCTCCAAACAGATAGAACCAAGATTCCACATGAGCCTCTTCACCAAGGAGTACCATCGCGTGCGTCCAAAATAGTTTCTTAGCCTATGGTGCATTAGGCACAAATCGTGTACCTATCTTGCACCGAAACTAACACTATCTCCAAAGACACCGAAGTGAGATTCTATATGACACACGTCATCTAAGAGTTCTGTTGGGTGCTTCCAAATATATTTTGAAGCATATGGTACGTTCGATGCAATTCGTGCACTTATCTTGCATCAAAATTAGCACTATCTACAAACAAAAGCAAACTGAGCTTCCACTTGAGCCCCTTTACCCAGGAGTATCATCGGGTGCATCCAAAATGGTTTCTTAGCCTTGATGCATTAGGCGCAAACTGTGTACCTATCTTGCACCAACTCTAACTCTGTCTCCAAACAGGCCAAAGCGAGATTCTATATGACACATGTCATCTAGGAGTTCTATTGGGGTGCGTCCAAATGGATTTCTTAGCATATGGTATCTTCCATGCAAACCGTGCACCTATCTTGCATCAAGATTAGCACTATCTCCAAACAGATCAAACCGACCTTCCACTTGAGCCTCTTCACCTAGGATTATCATCGGGTGCTTCCATAATGGTTTCTGAGCCTATGGTGCATTATGCGCAAACCATGCACCAATCTTGCACCTAAACTAACACTGTCTCCAAACAGATTGAAGCGAGATTCCATATGACTCACATGATCTAGGAGTTCTATCGGGTGGGTCCAAATTGATTTCTGAGAATATGGTATGTTCAATGCATACGGTACACCTATCTTGCATCAAGATTAGCACTATCTCCAAACAAACCGAACCGAGCTTTCAATTCAGCCTCTTCACCTAGGAGTACCATCGGGAACTTCCACAACGATTTCTGAGCATATGGTGCACTGGGCACAAACCATACAACTATCTTGCACCGAAACTAATACTATCTCCAACTGGACCGAAGCGAGATTCCATATGATACACTTCATCTAGTAGTTCCATCGGGTGCATCTACAGTTCCATCAGGTTTGTCCAAATTGATTTATGAGCATATGGTATGTTCCATGCAAACCGTTCACCTATCTTGCATCAAGATTAGAACTATCTCCAAACAGAGAGAACCAAGATTCCACTTGAGCTTCTTCACCATGGAGTACCATCGTGTGCGTCAAAAATAGTTTCTTAGCCTATGGTGCATTAGGCACAAAATGTGTACCTATCTTGCACCGAAACTAACACTATCTCCAAAGAGACTGAAGTGAGATTCTATATGACACACATCATCTAGGAGTTCTATTGGGTGCTTCCAAATATATTTCGAAGCATATGGTATGTTCAATGCAATTCGTGCACCTATCTTGCATCAAGATTAGCACTATCTCCAAACAAAAGCAAACTGAGCTTCCACTTGAGCCCCTTTACACACGAGTATCATCGGGTGCATCCAAAATGGTTTCTTAGCCTATGATGCATTAGGCGCAAACTGTGTACCGATCTTGTACGAAAACTAACTCTGGCTCTAAACAAACCGAAGCGAGATTCCATATGACACATGTCATCTAGGAGTTCTATTGGGCTGCGTCCAAATGGATTTCTTAGCATATGGTATGTTCCATGCAAACCGTGCACCTATCTTGCATCAAGATTAGCACTATCTCCAAACAGATCAAACCGACACTTCCACTTGAGCCTCTTCACCTAGGAGTATTATCGGGTGCTTCCATAATGGTTTCTGAGCCTATGGTGCATTATGCGCAAACCATGCAGCAATCTTGCACCTAAACTAACACTGTGTCGAAACAGATTGAAGCGAGATTCCATATGACACACATGATCTAGGAGTTATCTCGGGTGTGTCCAAATTGATTTCTGAGCATATGGTATGTTCCCTGCAAACCGTGCACCTATATTGCATCAAGATTAGAACTATCTCCAAACAGACAGAACCAAGATTCCACATAAGCCTCTTCAAGAAGGAGTACCATCGCGTGCGTCCAAAATAGTTTCTTAGCCTATGGTGCATTAGGCACAAACCGTGCACCTATCTTGCACCGAAACTAACATTATCTCCAAAGAGACTGAAGTGAGATTCTATATGACACACGTCATCTAGGAGTTCTATTGGGTGCTTCCAAATATATTTTGAAGCATATGGTACGTTCGATGCAATTCGTGCACTTATCTTGCATCAAAATTAGCACTATCTACAAACAAAAGCAAACTGAGCTTCCACTTGAGCCCCTTTACCCAGGAGTATCATCGGGTGCATCCAAAATGGTTTCTTAGCCTTGATGCATTAGGCGCAAACTGTGTACCTATCTTGCACCAAAACTAACTCTGTCTCCAAACAGGCCAAAGCGAGATTCTATATGACACATGTCATCTAGTATTGGGGTGCGTCCAAATGGATTTCTTAGCATATGGTATCTTCCATGCAAACCGTGCACCTATCTTGCATCAAGATTAGCACTATCTCCAAACAGATCAAACCGACCTTCCACTTGAGCCTCTTCACCTAGGATTATCATCGGGTGCTTCCATAATGGTTTCTGAGCCTATGGTGCATTATGCGCAAACCATGCACCAATCTTGCACCTAAACTAACACTGTCTCCAAACAGATTGAAGCGAGATTCCATATGACACACATGATCTAGGAGTTCTATCGGGTGCGTCCAAATTGATTTCTGAGAATATGGTACGTTCCATGGAAACCGTACACCTATCTTTCATCAAGATTAGCACTATCTCCAAATAGACCGAACCGAACTTTCACTTGAGCCTCTTCACCTAGGAGTACCATTGGGAACTTCCACAACGATTTTTGAGCATATGGTGCACTGGGCACAAACCATGCAACTATCTTGCACCGAAACTAATACTATCTCCAACTGGACCGAAGCGAGATTCCATATGATACACTTCATCTAGTAGTTCCATCGGGTGCATCTACAGTTCCATCAGGTTTGTCCAAATTGATTTATGAGCATATGGTATGTTCCATGCAAACCGTTCACCTATCTTGCATCAAGATTAGAACTATCTCCAAACAGACAGAACCAAGATTCCACTTGAGCTTCTTCACCATGGAGTACCATCGTGTGCGTCAAAAATAGTTTCTTAGCCTATGGTGCATTAGGCACAAAATGTGTACCTATCTTGCACCGAAACTAACACTATCTCCAAAGAGACCGAAGTGAGATTCTATATGACACACATCATCTAGGAGTTCTATTGGGTGCTTCCAAATATATTTCGAAGCATATGGTATGTTCAATGCAATTCGTGCACCTATCTTGCATCAAGATTAGCACTATCTCCAAACAAAAGCAAACTGAGCTTCCACTTGAGCCCCTTTACACACGAGTATCATCGGGTGCATCCAAAATGGTTTCTTAGCCTATGATGCATTAGACGCAAACTGTGTACCTATCTTGTACCAAAACTAACTCTGGCTCTAAACAAACCGAAGCGAGATTCCATATGACACATGTCATCTAGGAGTTCTATTGGGCTGCGTCCAAATGGATTTCTTAGCATATGGTATGTTCCATGCAAACCATGCACCTATCTTGCATCAAGATTAGCACTATCTCCAACACAGATCGAATTGACCTTCCACTTGAGCCTCTTCACCTAGGAGTATTATCGGGTGCTTCCATAATGGTTTCTGAGCCTATGGTGCATTATGCGCAAACCATGCAGCAATCTTGCACCAAAACTAACACTGTGTCGAAACAGATTGAAGCAAGATTCCATATGACACACATGATCTAGGAGTTCTATCGGGTGGGTCCAAATTGATTTCTGAGAATATGGTATGTTCAATGCAAACGGTACACCTATCTTGCATCAAGATTAGCACTATCTCCAAACAAACCGAACCGAGCTTTCAATTCAGCCTCTTCACCTAGGAGTACCATCGGGAACTTCCACAACGCTTTTTGAGCCTATGGTGCACTGGGCACAAACCATGCACTTATCTTGCACTGAAACTAATACTATCTCCAACTGGACTGAAGCGAGATTCCATATGATACACTTCATCTAGTAGTTCCATCGGGTGCATCTACAGTTCCATCGAGTGTGTCCAAATTGATTTCTGAGCATATGGTATGTTCCCTGCAAACCGTGCACCTATATTGCATCAAGATTAGAACTATCTCCAAACAGACAGAACCAAGATTCCACATAAGCCTCTTCAACAAGGAGTACCATCGCGTGCGTCCAAAATAGTTTCTTAGCCTATGGTGCATTAGGCACAAACCGTGCACCTATCTTGCACCGAAACTAACATTATCTCCAAAGAGACCGAAGTGAGATTCTATATGACACACGTCATCTAGGAGTTCTATTGGGTGCTTCCAAATATATTTCTAAGCATGTGGTACGTTCGATGGAATTCGTGCACCAATCTAGCATCAATAGCACTATCTCCAAACAAAGTAAACTGAGCTTCCACTTGAGCCCCTTTACCCAGGAGTATCATTGGGTGCATCCAAAATGGTTTCTTAGCCTATGATGCATTAGGCGCAAACTGTGTACCTATCTTGCAACAAAACTAACTCTGTCTCCAAATAGACCAAAGCGAGATTCTATATGACACATGTCATCTAGGAGTACTATTGGGGAGTGTCCAAATGGATTTCTTAGCATATGGTATGTTCCATGCAAACCGTGCACCTATCTTGCATCAAGATTAGAACTATCTCCAAACAGATCGAACCGACCTTCCACTTGAGCCTTTTCACCTAGGATTATCATCGGGTGCTTCCATAATGGTTTCTGAGCCTATGGTGCATTATGCGCAAACCATGCACCAATCTTGCACCTAAACTAACACTGTCTCCAAACAGATTGAAGCGAGATTCCATATGACACACATGATCTAGGAGTTCTATCGTGTGCGTCCAAATTGATTTCTGAGAATATGGTACGTTCCATGCAAACCGTACACCTATCTTTCATCAAGATTAGCACTATCTCCAAATAGACCGAACCGAACTTTCACTTGAGCCTCTTCACCTAGGAGTACCATTGGGAACTTCCACAATGATTTCTGAGCATATGGTGCACTGGGCACAAACCATGCAACTATCTTGCACCAAAACTAATACTATCTCCAACTGGACCGAAGCGAGATTCCATATGATACACTTCATCTAGTAGTTCCATCGGGTGCATCTACAGTTCCATCGGGTTTGTCCAAATTGATTTATGAGCATATGGTATGTTCCATGCAAACCGTGCACCTATCTTGCATCAAGATTAGAACTATCTCCAAACAGACAGAACCAAGATTCCACATGAGCCTCTTCACCAAGGAGTAAAATCGCGTGCGTCCAAAATAGTTTCTTAGCCTATGGTACATTAGGCACAAACCATGTACCTATCTTGCACCGAAACTAACACTATCTCCAAAGAGACCGAAGTGAGATTCTATATGACACATGTCAACTAGGAGTTCTATTGGGTGCTTCCAAAAATATTTTGAAGCATATGGTACGTTTGATGCAATTCGTGCACCTATCTTGCATCAAGATTAGCACTATCTCCAAACAAAAGCAAACTGAGCTTCCACTTGAGCCCTTTTACCCAGGAGTATCATCGGGTGCATCCAAAATGGTTTCGTAGCCTATGATGCATTAGGCGCAAACTGTGTACCTATCTTGCACCAAAACTAACTCTATCTCCAAACAGACCAAAGCGAGATTCTATATGACACATGTCATCTAGGAGTTCTATTGGGGTGCGTCTAAATGGATTTTTAGCATATGGTATGTTCCATGCAAACCGTGCACCTATCTTGCATCAAGATTAGCACTATCTCCAAAAAGATCGAACCGACCTTCCACTTGAGCCTCTTCACCTAGGATTATCATCGGGTGCTTCCATAATGGTTTCTGAGCCTATGGTGCATTATGCGCAAACCATGCACCAATCTTGCACCTAAACTAACACTGTCTCCAAACAGATTAAAGCGAGATTCCATATGACACACATGATCTAGGAGTTCTATCGGCTGCGTCCAAATTGATTTCTAAGAATATGGTACGTTCCATGGAAACCGTATACCTATCTTTCATGAAGACTAGCACTATCTCCAAACAGACCGAACCGAGCTTTCACTTGAGCCTCTTCACCTAGGTGTACCATCGGGAACTTCCACAATGATTTCTGAGCCTATGGTGCGCTGGGCACAAACCAGGTAACTATCTTGCACCGAAACTAATACTATCTCCAACTGGACCGAAGCGAGATTCCATATGATACACTTCATCTAGTAGTTCCATCGGGTGCATCTATGGTTCCATCGGGTGTGTCCAAATTGATTTCTGAGCATATGGTATGTTCCATGCAAACCGTGCACCTATCTTGCATCAAGATTAGAACTATCTCCAAACAAACAGAACCAAGATTCCACTTGAGCCTCTTCACCATGGAGTACCATCGCGTGCGTCCAAAATAGTTTCTTAGCTTATGGTGCATTTGGCACAAACCGTGTACCTATTTTGCACCAAAACTAACACTATCTCCAAAGAGACCGAAGTGAGATTCTATATGACACACATCATCTAGGAGTTCTATTTGGTGCTTCCAAATATATTTCTAAGCATATGGTACGTTCGATGCAATTTGTGCACCTATCATGCATCAAGATTAGCACTATCTCCAAACAAAGCAAACTGAGCTTCCACTTGAGCCCTTTTACCCAGGAGTATCATCGAGTGCATCCAAAATGGTTTCTTAGCCTATGACGCATTAGGCGCAAACTGTGTACCTATCTTGCACCAAAACTACCTCTGTCTCCAAACAAACCAAAGCGAGATTCTATATGACACATGTCATCTAGGAGTTCTATTGGGGTACGTCCAAATGGATTTCTTAGCATATGGTATGTTCCATGCAAACCGTGCACCTATCTTGCATCAAGGTTAGCTCTATCTCCAAATAGATCGAACCGACCTTCCACTTGAGCCTCTTCACCTAGGAGTATTATCGGGTGCTTCCATAATGGTTTCCGAGCCTATGGTCCATTATGCGCAAACCATGCACCAATCTTGCACCTAAACTGTCTCAAAACAGATTGAAGCAAGATTCCATATGACACACATGATCTAGGAGTTCTATCGGGTGCGTCCAAATTGATTTCCGAGAATATGGTATGTTCCATGCAAACCGTACACCTATCTTGCATCAAGATTAGCACTATCTCCAAACAGACCGAACCGAGCTTTCACTTGAGCCTCTTCACCTAGGAGTACCATCGGGAACTTCCACAACGGTTTCTGAGCCTATGGTGCACTGGACACAAACCATGCACCTATCTTGCACCGAAACTTATACTATCTCCAACTAGACTGAAGCGAGATTCCATATGATACACTTCATCTAGTAGTTCCATCGGGTGCATCTACAGTTCCATCGGGTGTGTCCAAATTGATTTCTGAACATATGGTATGTTCCATGCAAACCGTGCACCTATCTTGCATCAAGATTAGAACTATCTCCAAACAGACAGAACCAAGATTCCACATGAGCCTCTTCACCAAGGAGTACCATCGCGTGCGTCCAAAATAGTTTCTTAGCCTATGGTGCATTTGGCACAAACCGTGTACCTATCTTGCACCGAAACTAACACTATCTCCAAAGAGACCGAAGTGAGATTCTATATGACACACGTCATCTAGGAGTTCTCTTGGGTGCTTCCAAATATATTTCGGAGCATATGGTACGTTCCATCAATTCGTGCACCTATCTTGCATCAAGATTAGCACTATCTCCAAACAAAGCAAACTGAGCTTCCACTTGAGCCCCTTTACCTAGGAGTATCATCGGGTGCATCCAAAATGGTTTCTTAGCCTATGATGCATTAGGCGCAAACTGTGTACCTATCTTGCACCAAAACTAACTCTGTCTCCAAACAGACCATAACGAGATTCTATATGACACATGTCATCTAGGAGTTCTATTGGGTGCGTCTAAATGGATTTCTTAGCATATGGTATGTTCCATGCAAACCGTGCACCTATCTTGCATCAAGATTAGCACTATCTCCAAAAAGATCGAACCGACCTTCCACTTGAGCCTCTTCACCTAGGATTATCATCGGGTGCTTCCATAATGGTTTCTGAGCCTATGGTGCATTATGCGCAAACCATGCACCAATCTTGCAGCTAAACTAACACTGTCTCCAAACAGATTGAAGCGAGATTCCATATGACACACATGATCTAGGAGTTCTATCGGGTGCGTCCAAATTAATTTCTGAGAATATGGTACGTTCCATGCAAACCATACACCTATCTTTCATCAAGATTAGCACTATCTCCAAATAGACCGAACCAAACTTTCACTTGAGCCTCTTCACCTAGGAGTACCATCGGGAACTTCCACAACGATTTTTTAGCCTATGGTGCACTAGGCACAAACCATGCAACTATCTTGCACCGAAACTAATACTAACTCCAACTGGACTGAAGCGAGATTCCATATGATACACTTCCTCTAGTAGTTCCATTGGGTGCATCTAAAAAATCCATCGGGTTTGTCCAAATTGATTTCTAAGCAGACAGAACAAAGATTACTTGAGCCACTTCACCAAGGAGTACCAAACCTTATACCTATCTTTCATCAAGATTAGCACTATCTTCAAACAGACCGAACCGAGCTTTCACTTGAGCCTCTTCACCTAGCAGTACCATCGGGAACTTCCACAACGATTTCTGAGCCTATGGTGCACTGGGCACAAACCTTGCAACTATGTTGCACCGAAACTAACAATATCTCCAACTGGACCGAAGCGATATTCCATAGTTCCATTGGGTGCATCTACAGTTCCATCGGGTGTGTCCAAATTGATTTCTGAGCCTATGGTATGTTCCATGCAAACCGTGCACCTATCTTGCATCAAGATTAGAACTATCTCCAAACAGACAGAACCAAGATTCCACATGAGCCTCGTCACCAAGGAGTACCATCGCGTGCGTCCAATATAGTTTCTTAGCCTATGGTGCATTAGGCACACAAACCGTGTACCTGTCTTGCACCGAAACTAACAATATCTCCAAAGAGACCGAAGTGAGATTCTATGACACACGTGATCTAGGAGTTCTATTGGGTGCTTCCAAATATATTTCGAAGCATATGGTACGTTTGATGCAATTCGTGCACCTATCTTGCATCAAGATTAGCACTATCTCCAAACAAAGCAAACTGAGCTTCCACTTGAGCCCTTTTACCCAGGAGTATCATCGAGTGCATCCAAAATGGTTTCTTAGCCTATGACGCATTAGGCGCAAACTGTGTACCTATCTTGCACCAAAACTAACTCTGTCTCCAAACAGACCAAAGCGAGATTCTATATGACACATGTCATCTAGGAGTTCTATTGGGGTGCGTCTAAATGGATTTTTAGCATATGGTATGTTCCATACAAACCGTGCACCTATCTTGCATCAAGATTAGCACTATCTCCAAACAGATTGAACCGAGCTTCCACTTGAGCCTCTTCACCTAGGATTATCATCGGGTGCTTCCATAATGGTTTCTGAGCCTATGGTGCATTATGTGCAAACCATGCACCAATCTTGCACCTAAACTAACACTGTCTCCAAAAATATTGAAGCGAGATTCCATATGACACACATGATCTAGGAGTTCTATCGGGTGCGTCCAAATTGATTTCTGAGAATATGGTACGTTCCATGCAAACCGTACACCTATCTTTCATCAAGATTAGCACTATCTCCAACAGACCGAACCGAGCTTTCACTTGAGCCTCTTCACCTAGGAGTACCATCGGGAACTTCCAGAACGATTTCTGAGCCTATGGTGCACTTGGCACAAACCATGCAACTATCTTGCACCGAACTAATACTATCTCCAACTAGACTGAAGCGAGATTCAATATGATACACTTCATCTAGTAGTTCCATCGGGTGCATCTACAGTTGCATCGGGTGTGTCCAAATTGATTTCTGAGCATATGGTATGTTCCATGCAAACTGTGCACCTATCTTGCATCAAGATTAGAACTATCTCCAAACAGACAGAACCAAGATTCCACATGAGCCTCTTCACCAAGGAGTACCATCGCGTGCGTCCAAAATAGTTTCTTAGCCTATGGTGCATTAGGCACAAACCGTGTACCTATCTTGCACGGAAACTAACACTATCTCCAAAGAGACCGAAGTGAGATTCTATATGACACACGTCATCTAGGAGTTCTATTAGGGTGCGTCCAAATGGATTTCTTAGCATATGGTATGTTCCATGCAAACCGTGCACCTATCTTGCATCAAGATTAGCACTATCTCCAAATAGATCGAACCAAACTTCCACTTGAGCCTCTTCACCTAGGATTATCATCGGGTGCTTCCATAATGGTTTCTGAACCTGCAAACCATGCACCAATCTTGCACCTAAACTAACACTATCTCCATACATATTGAAACGAGATTCCATATGACACACATGATCTAAGAGTTCTATCGGCTGCGTAAAAATTGATTTCTGAGAATACGGTATGTTCCATGCAAACCGTACACCTATCTTTCATCAAGATTAACACTATCTCCAAACAGACCGTACCGAGCTTTCACTTGAGCCTCTTCACCTAGGAGTACCATCGGGAACTTCCACAATGATTTTTGAGCCTATGGTGCACTGGGCACAAACCATGCAACTATCTTGCACCGAAACTAATACTATATCTCCAACTGGACCGAAGCGAGATTCCATATGATACACTTCATCTAGTAGTTCCATCGGGTGCATCTACAGTTCCATCGGGTGTGTCCAAATTGATTTCTGAGCATATGGTATGTTCCATGCAAACCGTGCACCTATCTTGCATCAAGATTAGAACTATCTCCAAACAGACAGAACCAAGATTCCACATGAGCCTCGTCACCAAGGAGTACCATCGCGTGCGTCCAATATAGTTTCTTAGCCTATGGTGCATTAGGCACACAAACCGTGTACCTATCTTGCACCGAAACTAACACTATCTCCAAAGAGACCGAAGTGAGATTCTATATGACACACGTGATCTAGGAGTTCTATTGGGTGCTTCCAAATATATTTCGAAGCATATGCTACGTTTGATGCAATTCGTGCACCTATCTTGCATCAAGATTAGCACTATCTCCAAACAAAGCAAACTGAGCTTCCACTTGAGCCCTTTTACCCAGGAGTATCATCGAGTGCATCCAAAATGGTTTCTTAGCCTATGACGCATTAGGCGCAAACTGTGTACCTATCTTGCACCAAAACTAACTCTGTCTCCAAACAGACCAAAGCGAGATTCTATATGACACATGTCATCTAGGAGTTCTATTGGGGTGCGTCTAAATGGATTTTTAGCATATGGTATGTTCCATACAAACCGTGCACCTATCTTGCATCAAGATTAGCACTATCTCCAAACAGATTGAACCGAGCTTCCACTTGAGCCTCTTCACCTAGGATTATCATCGGGTGCTTCCATAATGGTTTCTGAGCCTATGGTGCATTATGTGCAAACCATGCACCAATCTTGCACCTAAACTAACACTGTCTCCAAACATATTGAAGCGAGATTCCATATGACACACATGATCTAGGAGTTCTATCGGGTGCGTCCAAATTGATTTCTGAGAATATGGTACGTTCCATGCAAACCGTACACCTATCTTTCATCAAGATTAGCACTATCTCCAACAGACCGAACCGAGCTTTCACTTGAGCCTCTTCACCTAGGAGTACCATCGGGAACTTCCACAACGATTTCTGAGCCTATGGTGCACTGGGCACAAACCATGCAACTATCTTGCACCGAACTAATACTATCTCCAACTAGACCGAAGCGAGATTCAATATGATACACTTCATCTAGTAGTTCCATCGGGTGCATCTACAGTTGCATCGGGTGTGTCCAAATTGATTTCTGAGCATATGGTATGTTCCATGCAAACTGTGCACCTGTCTTGCATCAAGATTAGAACTATCTCCAAACAGACAGAACCAAGATTCCACATGAGCCTCTTCACCAAGGAGTAGCATCGCATGCGTCCAAAATAGTTTCTTAGCCTATGGTGCATTAGGCACAAACCGTGTACCTATCTTGCACGGAAACTAACACTATCTCCAAAGAGACCGAAGTGAGATTCTATATGACACACGTCATCTAGGAGTTCTATTAGGGTGCGTCCAAATGGATTTCTTAGCATATGGTATGTTCCATGCAAACCGTGCACCTATCTTGCATCAAGATTAGCACTATCTCCAAATAGATCGAACCAAACTTCCACTTGAGCCTCTTCACCTAGGATTATCATCGGGTGCTTCCATAATGGTTTCTGAGCCTGCAAACCATGCACCAATCTTGCACCTAAACTAACACTATCTCCATACATATTGAAACGAGATTCCATATGACACACATGATCTAAGAGTTCTATCGGCTGCGTAAAAATTGATTTCTGAGAATACGGTATGTTCCATGCAAACCGTACACCTATCTTTCATCAAGATTAACACTATCTCCAAACAGACCGTACCGAGCTTTCACTTGAGCCTCTTCACCTAGGAGTACCATCGGGAACTTCCACAATGATTTTTGAGCCTATGGTGCACTGGGCACAAACCATGCAACTATCTTGCACCGAAACTAATACTATATCTCCAACTGGACCGAAGCGAGATTCCATATGATACACTTCATCTAGTAGTTCCATCGGGTGCATCTACAGTTCCATCGGGTGTGTCCAAATTGATTTCTTAGCATATGGTATGTTCCATGCAAACCGTGCACCTATCTTGCATCAAGATTAGAACTATCTCCAAACAGACAGAACCAAGATTCCACGTGAGCCTCATCACCAAGGAGTACCATCGCGTGCGTCCAATATAGTTTCTTAGCCTATGGTGCATTAGGCACACAAACCGTGTACCTATCTTGCACCGAAACTAACACTATCTCCAAAGAGACCGAAGTGAGATTCTATATGACACACGTGATCTAGGAGTTCTATTGGGTGCTTCCAAATATATTTCGAAGCATATGCTACGTTTGATGCAATTCGTGCACCTATCTTGCATCAAGATTAGCACTATCTCCAAACAAAGCAAACTGAGCTTCCACTTGAGCCCTTTTACCCAGGAGTATCATCGAGTGCATCCAAAATGGTTTCTTAGCCTATGACGCATTAGGCGCAAACTGTGTACCTATCTTGCACCAAAACTAACTCTGTCTCCAAACAGACCAAAGCGAGATTCTATATGACACATGTCATCTAGGAGTTCTATTGGGGTACGTCCAAATGGATTTCTTAGCATATGGTATGTTCCATGCAAACCGTGCACCTATCTTGCATCAAGGTTAGCTCTATCTCCAAATAGATCGAACCGACCTTCCACTTGAGCCTCTTCACCTAGGAGTATTATCGGGTGCTTCCATAATGGTTTCCGAGCCTATGGTCCATTATGCGCAAACCATGCACCAATCTTGCACCTAAACTGTCTCAAAACAGATTGAAGTAAGATTCCATATGACACACATGATCTAGGAGTTCTATCGGGTGTGTCCAAATTGATTTTCGAGAATATGGTATGTTCCATGCAAACCGTACACCTATCTTGCATCAAGATTAGCACTATCTCCAAACAGACCGAACCGAGCTTTCACTTGAGCCTCTTCACCTAGGAGTACCATCGGGAACTTCCACAACGGTTTCTGAGCCTATGGTGCACTGGACACAAACCATGCACCTACCTTGCACCGAAACTTATACTATCTCCAACTAGACTGAAGCGAGATTCCATATGATACACTTCATCTAGTTGTTCTATCAGGTGCATCTACAGTTTCATCGGGTGTGTCCAAATTGATTTCTGAACATATGGTATGTTCCATGCAAACCGTGCACCTATCTTGCATCAAGATTAGAACTATCTCCAAACAGACAAAACCAAGATTCCACATGAGCCTCTTCACCAAGGAGTACCATCGCGTGCGTCCAAAATAGTTTCTTAGCCTATGGTGCATTTGGCACAAACCGTGTACCTATCTTGCACCGAAACTAACACTATCTCCAAAGAGACCGAAGTGAGATTCTATATGACACACGTCATCTAGGAGTTCTCTTGGGTGCTTCCAAATATATTTCGGAGCATATGGTATGTTCCATCAATTCGTGCACCTATCTTGCATCAAGATTAGCACTATCTCCAAACAAAGCAAACTGAGCTTCCACTTGAGCCCCTTTACCCAGGAGTATCATCGGGTGCATCCAAAATGGTTTCTTAGCCTATGATGCATTAGGCGCAAACTGTGTACCTATCTTGCACCAAAACTAACTCTGTCTCCAAACAGACCATAACGAGATTCTATATGACACATGTCATCTAGGAGTTCTATTGGGTGCGTCTAAATGGATTTCTTAGCATATGGTATGTTCCATGCAAACCGTGCACCTATCTTGCATCAAGATTAGCACTATCTCCAAACAGATCGAACCAACCTTCCACTTGAGCCTCTTCACCTAGGATTATCATCGGGTGCTTCCATAATGGTTTCTGAGCCTATGGTGCATTATGCGCAAACCATGCACCAATCTTGCACCTAAACTAACACTGTCTCGAAACAGATTGAAGCTAGATTCCATATGACACACATGATCTAGGAGTTCTATCGGGTGCATCCAAATTGATTTCTAAGAATATGGTACGTTCCATGCAAACCGTACACCTATCTTTCATCAAGATTAGCACTATCTCCAAACAGACCGAACCGAGCTTTCACTTGAGCCTCTTCACCTAGGAGTACCATCGGGAACTTCCACAACGGTTTCTAAGCCTATGGTGCACTGGACACAAACCATGCACCTATCTTGCACCGAAACTAATACTATCTCCAACTAGACTGAAGCGAGATTCCATATGATACACTTCATCTATTTGTTCTATCGGGTGCATCCATAGTTCCATCGGGTGTGTCCAACATAAGGTATGTTCCATGCAAACCGTGCACCTATCTTGCATCAAGATTAGAACTATCTCCAAACAGACAGAACCAAGATTCCACATGAGCCTCTTCACCAAGGAGTACCGTCGCGTGCGTCCAAAATAATTTCTTAGCCTATGGTGCATTAGGCACAAACCCTGTACCTATCTTGCACCGAAACTAACACTATCTCAAAAGAGACCGAAGAGAGATTCTATATGACACACGTCATCTAGGAGTTCTATTGGGTGCTTCCAAATATATTTCGAAGCATATGGTACGTTCCATGGAATTCGTGCACCTATCTTGCATCAAGATTAGCACTATCTCCAAACAAAGCAAACTGAGCTTCCACTTGAGCCCCTTTACCCAGGAGTATCATCGGGTGCATCCAAAATGGTTTCTTAGCCTATGATGCATTAGGCGCAAACTGTGTACCTATCTTACACCAAAACTAACTCTGTCTCCAAACAGACCAAAGCGAGATTCTATATGACACATGTCATCTAGGAGTTCTATTGGGGTGCGTCTAAATGGATTTCTTAGCATATGGTATGTTCCATGCAAACCGTGCACCTATCTTGCATCAAAATTAGCATTATCTCCAAACAGATCGAACCAACCTTCCACTTGAGCCTCTTCACCTAGGATTATCATCGGGTGCTTCCATAATGGTTTCTGAGCCTATGGTGCATTATGCGCAAACCATGCACCAATCTTGCACCTAAACTAACATTGTCTCCAAACAGATTGAAGCTAGATTCCATATGACACACATGATCTAAGAGTTCTATCGGGTGCATCCAAATTGATTTCTGAGAATATGGTACGTTCCAAGCAAACCGTACACCTATCTTTCATCAAGATTAGCACTATCTCCAAACAGACCGAACCGAGCTTTCACTTGAGCCTCTTCACCTAGGAGTACCATCGGAAACTTTCACAATGATTTTTGAGCCTATGGTGCACTGGGCAGAAACCATGCAACTATCTTGCACCGAAACTAATACTATATCTCCAACTGGACCGAAGCGAGATTCCATATGATACACTTCATCTAGTAGTTCCATCGGGTGCATCTACAGTTCCATCGGGTGTGTCCAAATTGATTTCTGAGCATATGGTATGTTCCATGCAAACCGTGCACCTATCTTGCATCAAGATTAGAACTATCTCCAAACAGACAGAACCAAGATTCCACATGAGCCTCGTCACCAAGGAGTACCATCGCGTGCGTCCAATATAGTTTCTTAGCCTATGGTGCATTAGGCACACAAACCGCGTACCTATCTTGCACCGAAACTAACACTATCTCCAAAGAGACCGAAGTGAGATTCTATATGACACACGTGATCTAGGAGTTCTATTGGGTGCTTCCAAATATATTTCGAAGCATATGGTACGTTTGATGCAATTCGTGCACCTATCTTGCATCAAGATTAGCACTCTCTCCAAACAAAGCAAACTGAGCTTCCACTTGAGCCCCTTTACCCAGGAGTATCATCGGGTGCATCCAAAATGGTTTCTTAGCCTATGATGCATTAGGCGCAAACCGTGTACCTATCTTGCACCAAAACTAACTCTGTCTCCAAATAGACCAAAGTGAGATTCCATATGACACATGTCATCTAGGTGTTCTATTGCGATGCATCCAAATAGATTTCTTAGCATATGGTATGTTCCATGAAAACCGTGCACCTATCTTGCATCAAGATTAGCACTATCTCCAAACAGATCGAACCGACCTTCCACTTGAGCCTCTTCACCTAGGATTACCATCGGGTGCTTCCATAATGGTTTCTGAGCCTATGGTGCATTATGTGCAAACGATGCACCAATCTTCCACCTAAACTAACAATGTCTCCAAACTGATTGAAGCGAGATTCCAAATGACAGACATGATCTAGGAGTTCTATCGGGTGCGTCCAAATTTATTTATGAGAATATGGTACGTTCTATGCAAACCGTACACCTATCTTTCATCAAGATTAGCACTATCTCTAGACATACCGAACTGGGCTTTCACTTGAGCCCCTTCACCTAGGAGTACCATCGGGAACTTCCACAACGATTTCTGAGCCTATGGTGCACTAGGCACAAACAATGCAACTATCTTGCACCGAAACTAATACTATCTCCAACTGGATGGAAGCGAGATTCCATATGATAAACTTCATCTAGTAGTTCCATCGGGTGCATCTACAGTTCCATCGGGTGTGTCCAAATTGATTTCAGAGCATATGGTATGTTCCATGCAAACCGTGCACCTATCTTGCATCAAGATTGGAACTATCTTCAAACTGACAGAACCAAGGTTCCACACGAGCCTCTTCACCAAGGAGTACCATCGCGTGCGTCCAAAATAGTTTCTTAGCCTATGGTGCATTTGGCACAAACCGTGTACCTATCTTGCACCGAAACTAACACTATCTCCAAAGAGACCGAAGTGAGATTCTATACGACACACATCATCTAGGAGTTCTATTAGGTGCTTCCAAATATATTTCTAAGCATATGGTACGTTCGATGCAATTCGTGCACCTATCTTGCATCAAGATTAGCACTATCTCCAAACAAAGCAAACTGAGCTTCCACTTGAGCCCCTTTACCCAGGAGTATCATCGGGTGCATCCAAAATGGTTTCTTAGCCTATGATGCAATAGGCGCAAACTGTGTACCTATCTTGCACACTAACTCTGTCTCCAAATAGACCAAAGCGAGATTCCATATGACACATGTCATCTAGGAGTTCTATTGCGTTGCATCCAAATAGATTTCTTAGCATATGGTATGTTCCATGAAAACCGTGCACCTATCTTGCATCAAGATTAGCACTATCTCCAAACAGATCGAACCGACCTTCCACTTGAGCCTCTTCACCTAGGAGTACTATCGGGTGCTTCCATAATGGTTTCCAAGCCTATGGTGCATTATGCGCAAACCATGCACCAATCTTGCACCTAAACTGTCTCCAAACAAATTGAAGCGAGATTCCATATGACACACATGATCTAGGAGTTCTATCGGGTGCGTCCAAATTGATTTCTGAGAATACGGTACGTTCCATGCAAAACGTACACCTATCTTTCATCAAGATTAGCACTATCTCCAAACAGACCGAACCGAGCTTTCACTTGAGCCTCTTCACCTAGGAGTACCATCGGGAACTTCCACAACGATTTCTGAGCCTATGGTGCACTGGGCACAAACCATGCAACTATCTTGCACCGAAACTAATAATATCTCCAACTGGACTGAAGCGAGATTCCATATGATACACTTCATCAAGTAGTTCCATCGGGTGCATCTACAGTTCCATCGGGTGTGTCCAAATTGATTTCTGAGCACATGGTATGTTCCATGCAAACCGTGCACCTATCTTGCATCAAGATTAGAACTATCTCCAAACAGACAGAACCAAGATTCCACATGAGCCTCTTCACCAAGGAGTACCGTCGGGTGCGTCCAAAATAGTTTCTTAGCCTATGGTGCATTAGGCACAAACCGTATACCTATCTTGCACTGAAACTATCACTATCTCGAAAGAGACCGAAGTGAGATTCTATATGACACACGTCATCTAGGAGTTCTATTGGGTGCTTCCAAATATATTTCTAAGCATATGGTACGTTCGATGCAATTCGTGCACCTATCTTGCATCTAGATTAGCACTATCTCCAAACAATGCAAACTGAGCTTCCACTTGAGCACCTTTACCCAGGAGCATCATTGGGTGCATCCAAAATGGTTTCTTAGCCTATGATGCATTAGGCGCAAACTGTGTACCTATCTTGCACCAAAACTACCTCTGTCTCCAAACAGACCTAAGCGAGATTCTATATGACACATGTCATCTAGGAGTTCTATTGGGTGCCTCCAAATGGATTTCTTAGCATAGGGTATGTTCCATGCGAACCGTGCACCTATCTTGCATCAAGATTAGCACTATCTCCAAACAGATCGAACCGACCTTCCACTTGAGCCTCTTCACCTAGGATTATCACCGGGTGCTTCCATAATGGTTTCTGAGCATATGGTGCATTATGCGCAAACGATGCACCAATCTTCCACCTAAACTAACAATGTCTCCAAACAGATTGAAGCGAGATTCCAAATGACACACATGATCTAGGAGTTCTATCGGGTGAGTCCAAATTGATTAATGAGAATATGGTATGTTCTATGCAAACCGTACACCTAGCACTATCTCCAAACAGACCGAACCAGGCTTTCACTTGAGCCTCTTCACCTAGGAGTACTATCAGGAACTTCCACAACGATTTTCTGAGCCTATGGTGCACTGGGCACAAACCATGCAACTATCTTGCACCGAAACTAATACTATCTCCAACTGGATGGAAGCGAGATTCCATATGACAAACTTCATCTAGTAGTTCCATCGGGTGCATCTACAGTTCCATCAGGTGTGTCCAAATTTATTTCTGAGCATATGGTATGTTCCATGCAAACTGTGCACTTATCTTGCATCAAGATTGGAACTATCTTCAAACAGACAGAACCAAGGTTCCACATGAGCCTCTTCACCAAGGAGTACCAGCGCGTGCGTCCAAAATAGTTTATTAGCCTATGGTGCATTTGGCACAAACCGTGTACCTATCTTGCACCGAAACTAAAATTATCTCCAAAGAGACCGAAGTGAGATACTATATGACACAAATCATCTAGGAGTTCTATTGGGTGCTTCCAAATATATATCTAAGCATATGGTACATTCGATGCAATTCGTGCACCTATCTTGCATCAAGATTAGCACTATCTCCAAACAAAGCAAACTGAGCATCCACTTGAGCCCCTTTACCCAGGAGTATCATCGGGTGATCCAAAATGGTTTCTTAGCCTATGATGCATTAGGCGCAAACTGTGTACCTATCTTGCACCAAAACTACCTCTGTCTCCAAACAGAGCTAAGCGAGATTCTATATGACACATGTCATCTAGGAGTTCTATTGGGAGCGTCCAAATGGATTTCTTAGCATATGGTATGTTCCATGCAAACCGTGCACCTATCTTGCATCAAGATTGGCACTATCTCCAAACAGATCGAACCGACCTTCCACTTGAGCCTCTTCACCTAGGATTATCATCGGGTGCTTCCATAATGGTTTTTGAGCATATGGTGCATTATGTGCAAATGATGCACCAATCTTCCACCTAAACTAACAATGTCTCCAAACAGATTGAAGCGAGATTCCAAATGACACACATGATCTAGGAGTTCTATCGGGTGAGTCCAAATTGATTTATGAGAATATGGTACGTTCTATGCAAACCGTACACCTATCTTTCATCAAGGTTAGCATTATCTCCAAACAGACCGAACCGGGCTTTCACTTGAGCCTCTTCACCTAGGTGTACCATCAGGAACTTCCACAACGATTTCTGAGCCTATGGTGCAATGGGCACAAACCATGCAACTATATTGCACCGAAACTAATACTATCTCCAACTGGATGGAAGCGAGATTCCATATGACAAACTTCATCTAGTAGTTCCATCGGGTGCATCTACAGTTCCATCAGGTGTGTCCAAATTGATTTCTGAGCATATGGTATGTTCCATGCAAACCGTGCACCTATCTTGCATCAAGATTGGAACTATCTTCAAACAGACAGAACCAAGGTTCCACATGAGCCTCTTCACCAAGGAGTACCATCGCTTGCGTCCAAAATAGTTTCTTAGCCTATGGTGCATTTGGCACAAACCGTGTACCTATCTTGCACCAAAACTAACACTATCTCCAAAGAGACCGAAGTGAGATTCTATATGACACACATCATCTAGGAGTTCTATTGGGTGCTTCCAAATATATTTCTAAGCATATGGTACGTTCGATGCAATTCGAGCACCTATCTTGCATCAAGATTAGCACTATCTCTAAACAAAGCAAACTGAGCTTCCACTTGAGCCCCTTTACCTAGGAGTATCATCGGGTGCATCCAAAATGGTTTCTTAGCCTATGATGCATTAGGCGCAAGCTGTGTACCTATCTTGCACCAAAACTAACTCTATCTCCGAATAGACCAAAGCGAGATTCCATATGACACATGTCATCTAGGAGTTCTATTGCAATGCGTCCAAATAGATTTCTTAGCATATGGTATGTTCCATGCAAACCGTGCACCTATCGTGCATCAAGATTAGCACTATCTCCAAACAGATAGAACAGACCTTCCACTTGAGCCTCTTCACCTAGGATTATCATCGGGTGCTTCCATAATGGTTTCTAAGCATATGGTGAATTATGCGCAAACGATGCACCAATCTTCCACCTAAACTAACAATGTCTCCCAACAGATTGAAGCGAGATTCCAAATGACACACATGATCTAGGAGTTCTATCAGGTGAGTCCAAATTGATTTATGAGAATATGGTACGTTCTATGCAAACCATACACCATTTCATCAATATTAGCACTATCTCCAAACAGACCGAACCGGGCTTTCACTTGAGCCTCTTCACCTAGGAGTACCATCAGGAACTTCCACAACAATTTCTGAGCCTATGGTGCACTGGGCACAAACCATGCAACTATCTTGCACCAAAACTAATACTATCTCCAACTAGACGGAAGCGAGATTCCATATGATAAACTTCATCTAGTAGTTCCATCGGGTGCATCTAAAGTTCCATCAGGTGTGTCCAAATTGATTTCTGAGCATATGGTATGTTCCATGCAAGCCGTGGACCTATCTTGCATCAAGATTGGAACTATCTTCAAACAGACAGAACCAAGGTTCCACATGAGCCTCTTCACCAAGGAGTACCATCGCGTGCGTCCAAAATAGTTTCTTAGCCTATGGTGCATTTGGCACAAACCGTGTACCTATCTTGCACCGAAACTAACACTATCTCCAAAGAGACCGAAGTGAGATTCTACATGACACACATCATCTAGGAGTTCTATTGGGTGCTTCCAAATATATTTCTAAGCATATGGTACGTTCGATGCAATTCGTGCACCTATCTTGCATCAAGATTAGCACTATCTCCAAACAAAGCAAACTGAGCTTCCACTTGAGCCCCTTTACCCAGGAGTATCATCGGGTGCATCCAAAATTGTTTCTTAGCCTATGATGCATTAGGCGCAGACTGTGTACCTATCTTGCACCAAAACTAACTCTGTCTCCAAATAGACCAAAGCGAGATTCCATATGACACATGTCATCTAGGAGTTCTATTGCGATGCATCCAAATAGATTTCTTAGCATATGGTATGTTCCATGAAAACCGTGCACCTATCTTGCATCAAGATTAGCACTATCTCCAAACAGATCGAACCGACCTTCCACTTGAGCCTCTTCACCTAGGAGTACTATCAGTTGCTTCCATAATGGTTTCCGAGCCTATGGTGCATTATGCGCAAACCATGCACCAATCTTGCACCTAAACTGTCTCCAAACAGATTGAAGCGAGATTCCATATGACTTATATGATCTAGAAGTTCTATCGGGTGCATCCAAATTGATTTCTGAGAATACGGTACGTTCCATGCAAACCGTACACCTATCTTTTATCAAGATTAGCACTATCTCCAAACAGACCGAACCGGGCTTTCACTTGAGCCTCTTCACCTAGGAGTACCATCAGGAACTTCCACAACAATTTCTGAGCCTATGGTGCACTGGGCACAAACCATGCAACTATCTTGCACCAAAACTAATACTATCTCCAACTAGACGGAAGCGAGATTCCATATGATAAACTTCATCTAGTAGTTCCATCGGGTGCATCTACAGTTCCATCAGGTGTGTCCAAATTGATTTCTGAGCATATGGTATGTTCCATGCAAACCGTGCACCTATCTTGCATCAAGATTGGAACTATCTTCAAACAGACAGAACCAAGGTTCCACATGAGCCTCTTCACCAAGGAGTACCATCGCTTGCGTCCAAAATAGTTTCTTAGCCTATGGTGCATTTGGCACAAACCGTGTACCTATCTTGCACCAAAACTAACACTATCTCCAAAGAGACCGAAGTGAGATTCTATATGACACACATCATCTAGGAGTTCTATTGGGTGCTTCCAAATATATTTCTAAGCATATGGTACGTTCGATGCAATTCGAGCACCTATCTTGCATCAAGATTAGCACTGTCTCTAAACAAAGGAAACTGAGCTTCCACTTGAGCCCCTTTACCTAGGAGTATCATCGGGTGCATCCAAAATGGTTTCTTAGCCTATGATGCATTAGGCGCAAGCTGTGTACCTATCTTGCACCAAAACTAACTCTATCTCCGAATAGACCAAAGCGAGATTCCATATGACACATGTCATCTAGGAGTTCTATTGCAATGCGTCCAAATAGATTTCTTAGCATATGGTATGTTCCATGCAAACCGTGCACCTATCTTGCATCAAGATTAGCACTATCTCCAAACAGATCGAACCGACCTTCCACTTGAGCCTCTTCACCTAGGATTATCATCGGGTGCTTCCATAATGGTTTCTAAGCATATGGTGCATTATGCGCAAACGATGCACCAATCTTCCACCTAAACTAACAATGTCTCCCAACAGATTGAAGCGAGATTCCAAATGACACACATGATCTAGGAGTTCTATCGGGTGAGTCCAAATTGATTTATGAGAATATGGTACGTTCTATGCAAACCATACACCATTTCATCAAGATTAGCACTATCTCCAAACAGACCGAACCGGGCTTTCACTTGAGCCTCTTCACCTAGGAGTACCATCAGGAACTTCCACAACAATTTCTGAGCCTATGGTGCACTGGGCACAAACCATGCAACTATCTTGCACCAAAACTAATACTATCTCCAACTAGACGGAAGCGAGATTCCATATGATAAACTTCATCTAGTAGTTCCATCGGGTGCATCTACAGTTCCATCAGGTGTGTCCAAATTGATTTCTGAGCATATGGTATGTTCCATGCAAACCGTGCACCTATCTTGCATCAAGATTGGAACTATCTTCAAACAGACAGAACCAAGGTTCCACATGAGCCTCTTCACCAAGGAGTACCATCGCTTGCGTCCAAAATAGTTTCTTAGCCTATGGTGCATTTGGCACAAACCGTGTACCTATCTTGCACCAAAACTAACACTATCTCCAAAGAGACCGAAGTGAGATTCTATATGACACACATCATCTAGGAGTTCTATTGGGTGCTTCCAAATATATTTCTAAGCATATGGTACGTTCGATGCAATTCGAGCACCTATCTTGCATCAAGATTAGCACTGTCTCTAAACAAAGGAAACTGAGCTTCCACTTGAGCCCCTTTACCTAGGAGTATCATCGGGTGCATCCAAAATGGTTTCTTAGCCTATGATGCATTAGGCGCAAGCTGTGTACCTATCTTGCACCAAAACTAACTCTATCTCCGAATAGACCAAAGCGAGATTCCATATGACACATGTCATCTAGGAGTTCTATTGCAATGCGTCCAAATAGATTTCTTAGCATATGGTATGTTCCATGCAAACCGTGCACCTATCTTGCATCAAGATTAGCACTATCTCCAAACAGATCGAACCGACCTTCCACTTGAGCCTCTTCACCTAGGATTATCATCGGGTGCTTCCATAATGGTTTCTAAGCATATGGTGCATTATGCGCAAACGATGCACCAATCTTCCACCTAAACTAACAATGTCTCCCAACAGATTGAAGCGAGATTCCAAATGACACAAATGATCTAGGAGTTCTATCGGGTGAGTCCAAATTGATTTATGAGAATAGGGTACGTTCTATGCAAACCATACACCATTTCATCAAGATTAGCACTATCTCCAAACAGACCGAACCGGGCTTTCACTTGAGCCTCTTCACCTAGGAGTACCATCAGGAACTTCCGCAACAATTTCTGAGCCTATGGTGCACTGGGCACAAACCGTGCAACTATCTTGCACCAAAACTAATACTATCTCCAACTAGACGGAAGCGAGATTCCATATGATAAACTTCATCTAGTAGTTCCATCGGGTGCATCTACAGTTCCATCAGGTGTGTCCAAATTGATTTCTGAGCATATGGTATGTTCCATGCAAGCCGTGCACCTATCTTGCATCAAGATTGGAACTATCTTCAAACAGACAGAACCAAGGTTCCACATGAGCCTCTTCACCAAGGAGTACCATCGCGTGCGTCCAAAATAGTTTCTTAGCCTATGGTGCATTTGGCACAAACCGTGTACCTATCTTGCACCGAAACTAACACTATCTCCAAAGAGACCGAAGTGAGATTCTACATGACACACATCATCTAGGAGTTCTATTGGGTGCTTCCAAATATATTTCTAAGCATATGGTACGTTCGATGCAATTCGTGCACCTATCTTGCATCAAGATTAGCACTATCTCCAAACAAAGCAAACTGAGCTTCCACTTGAGCCCCTTTACCCAGGAGTATCATCGGGTGCATCCAAAATTGTTTCTTAGCCTATGATGCATTAGGCGCAGACTGTGTACCTAACTTGCACCAAAACTAACTCTGTCTCCAAATAGACCAAAGCGAGATTCCATATGACACATGTCATCTAGGAGTTCTATTGCGATGCATCCAAATAGATTTCTTAGCATATGGTATGTTCCATGAAAACCGTGCACCTATCTTGCATCAAGATTAGCACTATCTCCAAACAGATCGAACCGACCTTCCACTTGAGCCTCTTCACCTAGGAGTACTATCAGTAGCTTCCATAATGGTTTCCGAGCCTATGGTGCATTATGCGCAAACCATGCACCAATCTTGCACCTAAACTGTCTCCAAACAGATTGAAGCGAGATTCCATATGACTTATATGATCTAGAAGTTCTATCGGGTGCGTCCAAATTGATTTCTGAGAATACGGTACGTTCCATGCAAACCGTACACCTATCTTTTATCAAGATTAGCACTATATCTAAACAGACCGAACCGAGCTTTCACTTGAGCCTCTTCACCTAGGAGTACCATCGGGAACTTCCACAACGATTTCTGAGCCTATGGTGCACTGGGCACAAACCATGCAACTATCTTGCACCGAAACTAATACTATCTCCAACTGGACTAAAGTGAGATTCCATACGATACACTTCATCTAGTAGTTCCATCGGGTGCATCTACAATTCCATCGGGTGTGTCCAAATTGATTTCTGAGCATATGGTATGTTCCATGCAAACCGTGCACCTATCTTGCATCAAGATTAGAACTATCTCCAAACAGACAGAACTAAGATTCCACATGAGCCTCTTCACCAAGGAGTACCATCGCGTGCGTCCAAAATAGTTTCTTAGCCTATGGTGCATTAGGCACAAACCGTGTACCTATCTTGCACCGAAACTAACTCTGTCTCCAAATAGACCAAAGCGAGATTCCATATGACACACGTCATCTAGGAGTTCTATTGGGTGCTTCCAAATAGATTTCTTAGCATATGGTATGTTCCATGAAAACCGTGCACCTATCTTGCATCAAGATTAGCACTATCTCCAAACAGATCAAACCGACCTTCCACTTGAGCCTCTTCACCTAGGAGTACTATCGGGTGCTTCCATAATGGTTTCTGAGCCTATGGTGCATTATGCACAAACCATGCACCAATCTTGCACCTAAACTGTCTCCAAACAGATTGAAGTGAGATTGCATATGACACACATGATTTAGGAGTTCTATCGGGTGCGTCCAAATTGATTTATGAGAATACGGTACGTTCCATGCAAACCGTACATCTATCTTTCATCGAGATTAGCACTATCTCCAAACAGACCGAACCGGGCTTTCACTTGAGCCTCTTCACCTAGGAGTACCATCGGGAACTTCCACAACGATTTCTGAGCCTATGGTGCATTGGGCACAAACCATGCAAATATCTTGCACCGAAACTAATACTATCTCCAACTGGACGGAAGCGAGATTCCATATGATAAACTTCATCTAGTAGTTCCATCGGGTGCATCTACAGTTCCATCGGGTGTGTCCAAATTGATTTCTGAGCATATGGTATGTTCCAGGCAAACCGTGCACCTATCTTGCACCAAGACTGGAACTATCTTCAAACAGACAGAACCAAGATTCCACATGAGCCTCTTCACCAAGGAGTACCCTCGCGTGCGTCCACAATAGTTTCTTAGCCTATCGTGCATTTGGCACAAACCGTGTACCTATCTTGCACCGAAACTAACACTATCTCGAAAGAGACCGAAGTGAGATTCTATATGACACACATCATCTAGGAGTTCTATTGCGTGCTTCCAAATATATTTCTAAGCATATAGTACGTTCGATGCAATTCGTGCACCTATCTTGCATCAAGATTAGCACTATCTCCAAACAAAGCAAACTGAGCTTCCACTTGAGCCCCTTTACCCAGGAGTATCATCGGGTGCATCCAAAATGGTTTCTTAGCCTATAATGCATTAGGCGCAAACTGTGTACCTATCTTGCACCAAAACTAACTCTGTCTCCAAATAGACCAAAGCGAGATTCCATATGACACATGTCATCTAGGAGTTCTATTGCGATGCATCCAAAGAGATTTCTTAGCATATGGTATGTTCCATGAAAACCGTGCACCTATCTTGCATCAAGATTAGCACTATCTCCAAACAGATCAAACCGACCTTCCACTTGAGCCTCTTCACCTAGGAGTACTATCAGTTGCTTCCATAATGGTTTCCGAGCCTATGGTGCATTATGCGCAAACCATGCACCAATCTTGCACCTAAACTGTCTCCAAACAGATTGAAGCGAGATTCCATATGACACATATGATCTAGAAGTTCTATCGGGTGCGTCCAAATTGATTTCTGAGAATACGGTACGTTCCATGCAAACCGTACACCTATCTTTCATCAAGATTATCACTATCTCCAAACAGACCGAACCGGGCTTTCACTTGAGCCTCTTCACCTAGGAGTACCATCGGGAACTTCCACAACGATTTCTGAGCCTATGGTGCACTGGGCACAAACCATGCAACTATCTTGCACCGAAACTAATACTATCTCCAACTGGACTGAAGCGAGATTCCATATGATACACTTCATCTAGTAGTTCCATCGGGTGCATCTACAGTTCCATCGGGTGTGTCCAAATTGATTTTTGAGCATATGGTATGTTCCATGCAAACCGTGCACCTATCTTGCATCAAGATTAGAACTATCTCCAAACAGACAGAACTAAGATTCCACATGAGCCTCTTCACCAAGGAGTACCATCGCGTGCGTCCAAAATAGTTTTTTAGCCTATGGTGCATTAGGCACAAACCGTGTACCTATCTTGCACCGAAACTAACACTATCTCGAAAGAGACCGAAGTGAGATTCTATATGACATACGTCATCTAGGAGTTCTATTGGGTGCTTCCAAATATATTTCTAAGCATATGGTACGTTCGATGCAATTCGTGCACCTATCTTGCATCTAGATTAGCACTATCTCCAAACAAAGCAAACTGAGCTTCCACTTGAGCCCCTTTACCAAGGAGTATCATCGGGTGCATCCAAAATGGTTTCTTAGCCTATGATGCATTAGGCGCAAACTGTGTACCTATCTTGCACCAAAACTACCTCTGTCTCCAAACAGACCTAAGCGAGATTCTATATGACACATGTCATCTAGGAGTTCTATTGGGTGCGTCCAAATAGATTTCTTAGCATATGGTATGTTCCATGCAAACCGTGCACCTATCTTGCATCAAGATTAGCACTATCTCTAAACAGATCGAACTGACCTTCCACTTGAGCCTCTTCACCTAGGATTATCATCGGGTGCTTCCATAACGGTTTCTGAGCCTATGGTGCATTATGCGCAAACGATGCACCAATCTTCCATCTAAACTAACAATGTCTCCAAACAGATTGAAGCGAGATTCCAAATGACACACATGATCTAGGAGTTCTATCGGGTGCGTCCAAATTGATTTATGAGAATATGGTACGTTCTATGCAAACCGTACACCTATCTTTCATCAAGATTAGCACTATCTCCAAACAGACCGAACCGGGCTTTCACTTGAGCCTCTTCACCTAGGAGTACCATCGGGAACTTCCACAACCATTTCTGAGCCTATGGTGCATTGGGCACAAACCATGCAAATATCTTGCACCGAAACTAATACTATCTCCAACTAGACGGAAGCGAGATTCCATATGATAAACTTCATCTAGTAGTTCCATCGGGTGCATCTACAGTTCCATCGGGTGTGTCCAAATTGATTTCTGAGCATATGGTATGTTCCAGGCAAACCGTGCACCTATCTTGCAGCAAGATTGGAACTATCTTCAAACAGACAGAACCAAGATTCCACATGAGCCTCTTCACCAAGGAGTACCCTCGCGTGCGTCCAAAATAGTTTCTTAGCCTATCGTGCATTTGGCACAAACCGTGTACCTATCTTGCACCGAAACTAACACTATCTCGAAAGAGACCGAAGTGAGATTCTATATGACACACATCATCTAGGAGTTCTATTGCGTGCTTCCAAATATATTTCTAAGCATATGGTACGTTTGATGCAATTCGTGCACCTATCTTGCATCAAGATTAGCACTATCTCCAAACAAAGCAAACTGAGCTTCCACTTGAGCCCTTTTACCTAGGAGTATCATCGAGTGCATCCAAAATGGTTTCTTAGCCTATGATGCATTAGGCGCAAACTGTGTACCTATCTTGCACCAAAACTAACTCTGTCTCCAAATAGACCAAAGCGAGATTCCATATGACACATGTCATCTAGGAGTTCTATTGCGATGCATCCAAATAGATTTCTTAGCATATGGTATGTTCCATGAAAACCGTGCACCTATCTTGCATCAAGATTAGCACTATCTCCAAACAGATCAAACCGACCTTCCACTTGAGCCTCTTCACCTAGGAGTACTATCGGGTGCTTCCATAATGGTTTCTGAGCCTATGGTGCATTATGCACAAACCATGCACCAATCTTGCACCTAAACTGTCTCCAAACAGATTGAAGTGAGATTGCATATGACACACATGATTTAGGAGTTCTATCGGGTGCGTCCAAATTGATTTATGAGAATACGGTACGTTCCATGCAAACCGTACATCTATCTTTCATCGAGATTAGCACTATCTCCAAACAGACCGAACCGGGCTTTCACTTGAGCCTCTTCACCTAGGAGTACCATCGGGAACTTCCACAACGATTTCTGAGCCTATGGTGCATTGGGCACAAACCATGCAAATATCTTGCACCGAAACTAATACTATCTCCAACTGGACGGAAGCGAGATTCCATATGATAAACTTCATCTAGTAGTTCCATCGGGTGCATCTACAGTTCCATCGGGTGTGTCCAAATTGATTTCTGAGCATATGGTATGTTCCAGGCAAACCGTGCACCTATCTTGCACCAAGACTGGAACTATCTTCAAACAGACAGAACCAAGATTCCACATGAGCCTCTTCACCAAGGAGTACCCTCGCGTGCGTCCACAATAGTTTCTTAGCCTATCGTGCATTTGGCACAAACCGTGTACCTATCTTGCACCGAAACTAACACTATCTCGAAAGAGACCGAAGTGAGATTCTATATGACACACATCATCTAGGAGTTCTATTGCGTGCTTCCAAATATATTTCTAAGCATATGGTACGTTTGATGCAATTCGTGCACCTATCTTGCATCAAGATTAGCACTATCTCCAAACAAAGCAAACTGAGCTTCCACTTGAGCCCCTTTACCTAGGAGTATCATCGAGTGCATCCAAAATGGTTTCTTAGCCTATGATGCATTAGGCGCAAACTGTGTACCTATCTTGCACCAAAACTAACTCTGTCTCCAAATAGACCAAAGCGAGATTCCATATGACACATGTCATCTAGGAGTTCTATTGCGATGCATCCAAATAGATTTCTTAGCATATGGTATGTTCCATGAAAACCGTGCACCTATCTTGCATCAAGATTAGCACTATCTCCAAACAGATCAAACCGACCTTCCACTTGAGCCTCTTCACCTAGGAGTACTATCGGGTGCTTCCATAATGTTTTCTGAGCATATGGTGCATTATGCACAAACCATGCACCAATCTTGCACCTAAACTGTCTCCAAACAGATTGAAGTGAGATTGCATATGACACACATGATTTAGGAGTTCTATCGGGTGCGTCCAAATTGATTTATGAGAATACGGTACGTTCCATGCAAACCGTACATCTATCTTTCATCAAGATTAGCACTATCTCCAAACAGACCGAACCGGGCTTTCACTTGAGCCTCTTCACCTAGGAGTACCATCGGGAACTTCCACATCGATTTCTGAGCCTATGGTGCATTGGGCACAAACCATGCAAATATCTTGCACCGAAACTAATACTATCTCCAACTGGACGGAAGCGAGATTCCATATGATAAACTTCATCTAGTAGTTCCATCGGGTGCATCTACATTTCCATCGGGTGTGTCCAAATTGATTTCTGAGCATATGGTATGTTCCAGGCAAACCGTGCACCTATCTTGCACCAAGACTGGAACTATCTTCAAACAGACAGAACCAAGATTCCACATGAGCCTCTTCACCAAGGAGTACCCTCGCGTGCGTCCACAATAGTTTCTTAGCCTATCGTGCATTTGGCACAAACCGTGTACCTATCTTGCACCGAAACTAACACTATCTCGAAAGAGGCCGAAGTGAGATTCTATATGACACACATCATCTAGGAGTTCTATTGCGTGCTTCCAAATATATTTCTAAGCATATAGTACGTTCGATGCAATTCGTGCACCTATCTTGCATCAAGATTAGCACTATCTCCAAACAAAGCAAACTGAGCTTCCACTTGAGCCCCTTTACCCAGGAGTATCATCGGGTGCATCCAAAATGGTTTCTTAGCCTATGATGCATTAGGCGCAAACTGTGTACCTATCTTGCACCAAAACTAACTCTGTCTCCAAATAGACCAAAGCGAGATTCCATATGACACATGTCATCTAGGAGTTCTATTGCGATGCATCCAAATAGATTTCTTAGCATATGGTATGTTCCATGAAAACCGTGCACCTATCTTGCATCAAGATTAGCACTATCTCCAAACAGATCAAACCGACCTTCCACTTGAGCCTCTTCACCTAGGAGTACTATCGGGTGCTTCCATAATGGTTTCTGAGCCTATGGTGCATTATGCACAAACCATGCACCAATCTTGCACCTAAACTGTCTCCAAACAGATTGAAGCGAGATTCCATATGACACACATGATTTAGGAGTTCTATCGGGTGCGTCCAAATTGATTTCTGAGAATACGGTACGTTCCATGCAAACCGTACATCTATCTTTCATCAAGATTAGCACTATCTCTAAATAGACCAAACCGAGCTTTCACTTGAGCCTCTTCAACTTGGAGTACCATCGGGTACTTCTACAACGATTTCTGAGCCTATGGTGCACTGGGCACAAACCATGCAACTATCTTGCACCGAAACTAATACTATCTCCAACTGGACTGAAGCGAGATTCCATATGATACACTTCATCTAGTAGTTCTATCGGGTGCATCTACAGTTCCATCGGGTGTGTCCAAATTGATTTTTGAACATATGGTATGTTCCATGCAAACCGTGCACCTATCTTGCATCAAGATTAGAACTATCTCCAAACAGACAGAACCAGGATGCCACATGAGCCTCTTCACCAAGGAGTACCATCGCGTGCGTCCAAAATAGTTTCTTAGCCTATGGTGCATTAGGCACAAACCGTGTACCTATCTTGCACCGAAACTAACACTATCTCGAAAGAGACCGAAGTGAGATTCTATATGACACACATCATCTAGGAGTTCTATTGGGTGCTTCCAAATATATTTCTAAGCATATGGTACGTTCGATGCAATTCGTGCACCTATCTTGCATCAAGATTAGCACTATCTCCAAACAAAGCAAACTGAGCTTCCACTTGAGCCCCTTTACCCAGGAGTATCATCGGGTGCATCCAAAATGGTTTCTTAGCCTATGATGCATTAGGCGCATACTGTGTACCTATCTTGCACCAAAACTAACTCTGTCTCCAAATAGACCAAAGCGAGATTCCATATGACACATGTCATCTAGGAGTTCTATTGCGATGCATCCAAATAGATTTCTTAGCATATGGTATGTTCCATGAAAACCGTGCACCTATCTTGCATCAAGATTATCACTATCTCCAAACAGATCAAACCGACCTTCCACTTGAGCCTCTTCACCTAGGAGTACTATCGGGTGCTTCCATAATGGTTTCCGAGCCTATGGTGCATTATGCACAAACCATGCACCAATCTTGCACCTAAACTGTCTCCAAACAGATTGAAGCGAGATTCCATATGACACATGATTTAGGAGTTCTATCGGGTGCGTCCAAATTGATTTCTAAGAATACGGTACGTTCCATGCAAACCGTACACCTATCTTTCATCAAGATTAGCTCTATCTCTAAACAGACCGAACCGAGCTTTCACTTGAGTCTCTTCACCTAGGAGTACCATCGGGAACTTCTACAACAATTTCTGAGCCTATGGTGCACTGGGCACAAACCATGCAACTATCTTGCACCGAAACTAATACTATCTCCAACTGGAGTGAAGCGAGATTCCATATGATACACTTCATCTAGTAGTTCTATCGGGTGCATCTACAGTTCCATCGGGTGTGTCCAAATTGATTTTTGAGCATATGGTATGTTCCATGCAAACCGTGCACCTATCTTGCATCAAGATTAGAACTATCTCCAAACAGACAGAACCAAGATTCCACATGAGCCTCTTCACCAAGGAGTACCAACGCGTGCGTCCAAAATAGTTTCTTAACCTATGGTGCATTAGGCACAAACCGTGTACCTATCTTGCACCGAAACTAACACTATCTCGAAAGAGACCAAATCGAGATTCTATATGACACACGTCATCTAGGAGTTCTATCGGGTGCTTCCAAATATATTTCTAAGCATATGGTACGTTCGATGCAATTCGTGCACCTATCTTGCACCTAGAATAGCACTATCTCCAAACAAAGCAAACTGAGCTTCCACTTGAGCCCCTTTACCCAGGAGTATCATCGGGTGCATCCAAAATGGTTTCTTATCCTATGATGCATTAGGCGCAAAATGTGTACCTATCTTGCACCAAAACTACCTCTGTCTCCAAACAGACCGAAGCGAGGTTCTATATGACACATGTCATCTAGGTGTTCTATTGGGGTGCGTCCAAATGGATTTCTTAGCATAAGGTATGTTCCATGCAAATCGTGCACCTATCTTGCATCAAGATTAGCACTATCTCCAAACAGAACGAACCGACCTTCCACTTGAGCCTCTTCACCTAGAATTATCATCAGGTGCTTCCATAACGGTTTTTGAGCATATGGTGCATTATGCGCAAACCATGCACGAATCTTGCACCTAAACTAATACTGTCTCCAAACAGATTGAAGCGAGATTCCATATGACACATGATTTAGGAGTTCTATCGGGTGCGTCCAAATTGATTTTTGAGAATACGGTACGTTCCATGCAAACCGTACACCTATCTTTCATCAAGATTAGCACTATCTCTAAACAGACTGAACCGAGCTTTCACTTGAGCCTCTTCACCTAGGAGTACCATCGGGAACTTCTACAACGATTTCTGAGCCTATGGTGCACTGGGCACAAACCATGCAACTATCTTGCACCGAAACTAATACTATCTCCAACTGGACTGTAGCGAGATTCCATATGATACACTTCATCTAGTAGTTCTATCGGGTGCATCTACAGTTCCATCGGGTGTGTCCAAATTGATTTTTGAGCATATGGTATGTTCCATGCAAACCATGCACCTATCTTGCATCAAGATTAGAACTATCTCCAAACAGACAGAACCAAGATTCCACATGAGCCTCTTCACCAAGGAGTACCATCGCGTGCGTCCAAAATAGTTTCTTAGCCTATGGTGCATTAGGCACAAACCGTGTACCTATCTTGCACCGAAACTAACACTATCTCGAAAGAGACCGAAGTGAGATTCTATATGACACACGTCATCTAGGAGTTCTATTGGGTGCTTCCAAATATATTTCTAAGCATATGGTACGTTCGATGCAATTCATGCACCTATCTTGCATCTAGATTAGCACTATCTCCAAACAAAGCAAACTGAGCTTCCACTTGAGCCCCTTTACCCAGGAGTATCATCTGGTGCATCCAAAATGGTTTCTTAGCCTATGATGCATTAGGCGCAAACTGTGTACCTATCTTGCACCAAAACTACCTCTGTCTCCAAACAGACCTAAGCGAGATTCTATATGACACATGTCATCTAGGAGTTCTATTGGGTGCGTCCAAATGGATTTCTTAGCATATGGTATGTTCCATGCAAACCGTGCACCTATCTTGCATCAAGATTAGCACTATCTCCAAACAGATCGAACCGACCTTCCACTTGAGCCTCTTCACCTAGGATTATCATCGGGTGCTTCCATAACGGTTTTTGAGCATATGGTGCATTATACGCAAACCATGCACGAATCTTGCACCTAAACTAATACTGTCTCCAAACAGATTGAAGCGAGATTCCAAATGACACACATGATCTAGGAGTTCTATCGGGTGCGTCCAAATTGATTTATGAGAACATGTTACGTTCCATGCAAAACCGTACACCTGTCTTTCATCAAGATTAGCACTATCTCCAAACAGACCGAACCGGGATTTCACTTGAGCCTCTTCACCTAGGAGTACCATCGGGAACTTCCACAACAATTTCTGAGCCTATGGTGCACTGGGCACAAACCATGCAACTATCTTGCACCGAAACTAATACTATCTCCAACTAGACTGAAGCGAGATTCCATATGATACACTTCATCTAGTAGTTCCAATGGGTGCATCCACAGTTCCATCGGGTGTGTCCAAATTGATTTTTGAGCATATGGTATGTTCCATGCAAACCGTGCACCTATCTTGCATCAAGATTAGAACTATCTCCAAACAGACAGAACCAACATTCCACATGAGCCTCTTCACCAAGGAGTACCATCGCGTGCGTCCAAAATAGTTTCTTAGCCTATGGTCCATTAGGCACAAACGGTGTACCTATCTTGCAACGAAACTAACACTATCTCAAAAGAGACCGAAATGAGATTCTATATAACACACGTCATCTAGGAGTTCTATTGGGTGCTTCCAAATATATTTCTAAGCATATGGTACGTTCGATGCAATTGTGCACCTATCTTGCACCTAGATTAGCACTATCTCCAAACAAAGCAAACTGAGCTTCCACTTGAGCCCCTTCACCCAGGAGTATCACGGGTGCATTCAAAATGGTTTCTTAGCCTATGATGCATTAGGCGCAAACTATGTACCTTTCTTGCACCAAAACTAACTCTGTCTCCAAATAGACCAAAGCGAGATTCCATATGACACATGTCATCTAGGAGTTCTATTGCGATGCATCCAAATAGATTTCTTAGCATATGGTATGTTCCATGAATACCGTGCACCTATCTTGCATCAAGATTAGCACTATCTCCAAACAGATCGAACCGACCTTCCACTTGAGCCTCTTCACCTAGGATTATCATCGGGTGCTTCCATAACGGTTTTTGAGCATATGGTGCATTATGCGCAAACCATGCACGAATCTTGCACCTAAACTAATACTGTCTCCAAACAGATTGAAGCGAGATTCCAAATGACACACATGATCTAGGAGTTCTATCGGGTGCGTCCAAATTGATTTATGAGAACATGTTACGTTCCATGCAAAACCGTACACCTGTCTTTCATCAAGATTAGCACTATCTCCAAACAGACCGAACCGGGATTTCACTTGAGCCTCTTCACCTAGGAGTACCATCGGGAACTTCCACAACAATTTCTGAGCCTATGGTGCACTGGGCACAAACCATGCAACTATCTTGCACTGAAACTAATACTATCTCCAACCGGACCGAAGCGAGATTCCAAATGATACACTTCATCTAGTAGTTCCATCGGGTGCATCTACAGTTCCATCGGATGTGTCCAAATTGATTTCTGAGCATATGGTATGTTCCATGCAAACCGTGCACCTATCTTGCATCAAGATTAGAACTATCTCCAAACAGACAGAACCAAGGTTCCACATGAGTCTCTTCACCAAGGAGTACCATCGCGTGCATCCAAAATAGTTTCTTAGCCTATGGTGCATTTGGCACAAACCGTGTACCTATCTTGCACCGAAACTAACTCTATCTCCAAAGAGATCGAAGTGAGATTCTATATGACACACATCATCTAGGAGTTCTATTGGTTGCTTCCAAATATATTTCTAAGCGTATGGTACGTTCGATGCAATTTGTGCACCTATCTTGTATCAAGATTAGCACTATCTCCAAACAAAGCAAACTGAGCTTCCACTTGAGCCCCTTCACCCAGGAGTATCACGGGTGCATTCAAAATGGTTTCTTAGCCTATGATGCATTAGGCGCAAACTATGTACCTTTCTTGCACCAAAACTAACTCTGTCTCCAAATAGACCAAAGCGAGATTCCATATGACACATGTCATCTAGGAGTTCTATTGCGATGCATCCAAATAGATTTCTTAGCATATGGTATGTTCCATGAAAACCGTGCACCTATCTTGCATCAAGATTAGCACTATCTCCAAACAGATCGAACCGACCTTCCACTTGAGCCTCTTCACCTAGGATTATCATCGGGTGCTTCCATAATGGTTTCTGAGCCTATGGTGCATTATGAGCAAAACATGCACGAATCTTGCACCTAAACTAATACTGTCTCCAAACAGATTGAAGCGAGATTCCAAATGACACACATGATCTAGGAGTTCTATCGGGTGCGTCCAAATTGATTTATGAGAACATGTTACGTTCCATGCAAACCGTACACCTATCTTTCATCAAGATTAGCACTATCTCCAAACAGACCGAACTGGGCTTTCACTTGAGCCTCTTCACCTAGGAGTACCATCGGGAACCTCCACAACATTTCTGAGCCTAT